>NC_033640.1:10033697-10036354 GCF_001540865.1 Ananas comosus
CATTTTAAAGAAAATGTCCTACTGTTAGTTGGATATTATGATTCTTCATTTACATAAGGTAGTTTGCGAGCAGAGGGCAAACAGATCTGACATTTCTAGATATAATTCTCACCTCTACGGTAATCAAAACTCCGGATAAATCCTTGCCCTTTGCGAAGGCCAAAAAGTCAGATAACTTCATGAAATTTCCTGCATTTTTGTATCTTGGGTTTCTTTGCAGATGGTAAATGCTCTCGGGAGCTGAAATCATAGCTGCAAAAGAAAGAAAAACAATTATTAAAAAATTGTGCGTGAATATATAAAAAGAAAAATAAGCTGCATTTTCTTAAATCATGTGACGGAATTCTATGTCATTACTTATGTTAGACTTAGATTTGTCAAAATCAACTTACGTTGTAAGGTCTTAATCTCAGCCCAAGTGAGATTGAAGGTGAAAATGCCAGGACCACTCTGAAGCTCCCGGATAACAGAGGAGAGACTGCTGAAGTTTGATAAGGAAACAGTAGTATCATCCATCAAATTAATAGAACTCATGCATATAGGTATCCTATCTTCAGTTACTTGAACGGGACAGTCAATAACATCAGCGCCATCATCAACTGCTTTTTGATAAGCCAAATCGGTACAGTCCGGGTAGTCTCCACTCGCACCATAGTGTGAGATAATTACAGGCTTTCCTGCAGTTTAATAGAAAGAAGAGGAGTTAGAGTCGATAAATCATTACACTGTAGAAAAAAGCTCAGAGGCTTCGAGAATAAAAGAAACATACCGTGATCCAAGCTGCTTTTGTTTAAGCTGGAGAAGCAACCTGCATAGATGGAGACATGTTAATTCACTAGGTAAGGAAATTTTATTTTGCCCCAACACGAAGGTCAAATTAATTGCCCTTCATGAACTTCACTACGTATAATTATGGATAGTTACACGGAAGGTGTAACTAGAAATCATAGTTTAGCTCCAACCAAAACCAAGCAATGTTTCCGTCAATCCACATTGCTGACAACAATGAAATTTCTTCTAATCTAATATTGATAAGAAGAATTCTATTGTCATGTTAAGTTATTAAAACAATCGCATGCCATTGCTACGATGATAATTCTCTCGACTATGGTATCAGAATTGTAGCATAAACTGCAAGCCACATATCTGCCAACAATTATTCACATGATAGCAAATATTCATAATAATATATCAGTAGAAACATACCTACAGCCTCTGATGGGGTTATAGGGAAGTCCGACACCACACCATCGACAGAGAAAATGCCATTGTCAATGAAATTGAGATACTCAGCCAACGGATCATAACTGTAGTTGTAGCTAAACGAGTTGTCATTCGCAAAATCTGCAGCATAAATTTCCAGCCCTGCTTTATGGGCATCAGTCACAACCGAAGTAGAGGGCTGTAAATAATTGTCGGACGTCACAGGCCATATATAGTTTTTCGGAACAAGAATCCCGGATGCGAAGGTCTTAATGAAAGTAAGGTTCTTCAACAGTGAACCGTATGTTTGGTTCGTCGAAGGTTCAGCAATTGTTGCATCAAGAAAGCGGAAGACGAGCTTCGTTTTGCTGCTTACTCTCGCAGCTATGCTGGTGAGGAAGCTAACTTCAGGAGATGAGATATAGCTTATAACAACACGCTTTGATATTGCTATAATATAGTTTCTCATGCTAAGATTGTGTTGGGTGTAGAACATGTCATGCTGCATTTATTTNTATAGTTTCTCATGCTAAGATTGTGTTGGGTGTAGAACATGTCATGCTGCATTTATTTTTTTTAAAAAAAAAAAACATTGAAATTAGTTGTATAGTTAATTGAAAGAGGAATTTACAAGAAGGTTTATTAGTGATTAGTGTAAGAGATCACCTGCACATTCAACCAAATAGCGGGTGACTTGAATTGAGATTCGATGTCCTCAACCCTGAATATAGCGAAAAGGCTGTAGTCGAATAGGTTGGTGCGAGTATAGATGGCCTGTTGTACTGCTCAAGTTGTAAAGGTGATCAGGATTGTAAAATACATATGATACAACACCAAATGGAATGCATCCACACAATCTAAAAACATACAGAGACTGCATGAAATCTTTCATAACGCACCAAATTTCTGGTAGTTTCTGTATGCATAGAGCAATCCTGTTTTAGCCTGATATGGATAAAAGCAACTTCAAATACTTTCACTTACGAGAAACTTGCGACAGCTCGGTGCTGTTATAGTCCACAGGAAACCACCCTGATGTCGCCACGCCGTTAACAACATAGTCCTTGCTTCCCTCAGGATAAAAGGATTGAATATTGGTGCAATTGTCCAACTTCAAATCCGGCAGGCAAATTCCAATGCTATCCTTCGTTAGCCGCACGTCACACCATAAAGTTGTAGCGGGCGAACTGGCGATCAATGCGAAACTATATGCACTTCCGCTGGAATCGGGGAATAACCCCGAGAAGCCACCCTTAGCTATTATAGCTGGAGCATTACCTGCATTAGAAGAAGCAAGAAAAAAAACCCCACTTGTGAACTAGAAGTCATAATATACTTGAATCAAAATAAATCAAAATGAATAAACAGCTTAGTGAGAGGATCAAACTGATTTGTCCCATCAACTCATTGTTCAAAACTTGCTTTCTTACAATATATCACTTGATCATTTTGAT
>NC_033640.1:10036454-10038548 GCF_001540865.1 Ananas comosus
TTTGGTATGGAGGATTGGGACTTCCCCTCCTACAACAATGGTGGCCACAACTTGGGGAGCGGCGTCTCGTTAACGCTGGGCCTTCAACAGCACAACGGCGGGGGGATGAGCCTATCGTTTGCGCCGCCCCCCGAACAGTCGACTCTCCTCTTCGCCAGAGACCATATCGACGACAACCAACCGGTTCACTTCTCCATGTTAGATGGAGAGGCACAGGCTCTCCCTTATAGGGACTTGATGGGTGCTCAGTTGCTCCATGACATGGCTGGATAAAAGAGAGAAAAAGAGAGAGAGAGAGAGAGGGCTCAAAGGACGGTGCAATTTTATAGAGAGAGAAACTGAGCACGTAGGTGAGGAAGTTTTTATCTATCTCCCTTGTAAAAAATTTGTTTAGGAAGTAGTAGTAATAGATAGTTTGCACTTTGTACGCTTGGGTTGCAGTGAGATGGTGCATCTATGATTGCATGGAATGGACAATAGGAGAGGGTGCAGTTGCAGTGTCTTTGTTAGAAGCTTAATTGCATGTACACGTCCAAATGTTTCAGTTGAAAAATATACATACAACTACTTCATTCAATTGTTGTATATATACTTTTCCTGATCGAGAAATGCTAAGACACCAACTAAAAGGAGAAGTAACGATCTCTGCAACCCGTTATTCAAGAGTTGTGGGGGGTTTACTAACCCCTTCCTGATTTTTAGTTTAAAAAAGAAGAAAATAAAGCGATCGATATGACTTGTACTTACTACAAAGGTGGTTTAGGAGAGTTGTAACGTAGGATTACAATCCATAAGTGAATTGTAGACCTAGCATTGCTAATCTCTCTCTCTCTCTAACGACCCGACTCGCTAGCAATAATAACTTAATGGACCCAAACCACCAGCCCAAAATGTTTAAGCTCAGTTATTATTACTAGTGTGCGAGTCGTTACATTTAGTATTAGAGCCGATTCACCAACCTAAAGTGTGAGATGAGTGTTGGCTGAGATAGGGTCAGAATGACAGACTAAGACAGGGTCGGTAATTGACCGGCTAAATTAGGGTCGGAATGACAAAGGCTAGCGAAACAATCCTCACATTGCCTGATGATTTTGAGTTGTGTGTGTTTAGGGCTGACCAGGACGTCAGCGCCTAAACCGGGGGAGTCTACATGTGACACTCCAATAGTCCTATATCGGATAGTTATAACCAGACGTGGGAGTATATAATCTTGATTGGCTGTATATAATAACTGAGCTTAAGCATTTTTGGCCAGTGGTTAAACCCAAAGAGTTATTATTGCTAGCGGGTCGGATTGTTACACTCTCTCTCTCAATATAATATAGCAACTGTATTTTGCCCTACTAGCTCTTGAACCTCTAATCAAGTTGCAATTTGGTGCTTGAATCTTCTCTAAATTAAGTTCCATATTTGATATCCGAAGCTTTTGAACTGCTTTTAATTTAATGAGTTAGAGGAAATATTATTACTAACCTGGCTTATTTATAAGTTTATGCTTATCCAAAGTGTGCGCGTGCGCGCGCTCACGGCGAAACCATCAACATTTTCATTCCTCTCATACTATTAAGTTTTGGATAAATTGAAAATAGATACAGTTGAAAATGCACATATTATAACTACGTGTATCTTATTTGATCTGATGCATTAAAATGGTACACAAATTAAATAATATTTTTGGCTTGTACGCATTAAAAACTATGGGCGCGTTTGGTTCAAAATAAGGAACGGAATCGGAATTGGATTCATAATGGACAGAAATCAGAAACAGAATGATAAAACCTTTGGATATGTTTGGTTCAGAATATATAATAATCAGAATTGGTATGACTGATTCATATTTTCAATATTATCAAAAAAATAATTTAAATTAAATTAAATTAAAATACAAAATATACAAAAATTTAAAATTGAGATGCACCTCAAAACATAAAATTAAATTTATAATTTCAATTCAAAATAAAAGTTAAATACTAAAAATTTACATCAAAATATTAAAATGATATGCTAAAAATTTAAATATAATTTTTAAAAATTTTAAATTTTAAATTGAGTGGACAATTCAAAATATAAAACTAATTTTTGATTTGATAAAAT
>NC_033640.1:10040169-10063443 GCF_001540865.1 Ananas comosus
AAATTGAGTGGACAATTCAAAATATAAAACTAATTTTTGATTTGATAAAATCAAACTTACAATTAAATTTATATTTATATATCAAATTCAAAATGCTTTATATTTTAATTTTATTTCTAAATCAAAACCTAAAATTAAAAATTTAATTTCTAAATTTAAATTTATATTTTAATTAAAAATTAAATCAAAAATTTAAATTAAATTTTAAATAAAAATATAAAATATAATTGAGATATTTTTCTAAGGTGCATTATTTCCTCCTTTCCTAGGTCGGATAGGAAAAAGGGGATTGGGGATTCCCATTCCACTCGAGAATTGGAATCGGAATGAGACTCCTGCGTACCAAATATCTACAAAGGGATTCGTCCATTCCGATTCCGATTCTTGAGTTAAAAAAAGGGCGAACCAAAATGTTTACAGTTTTTATCACTTTATATCTAGGGGGGGTGAAATTACCCTCAATGAATTAAGAAGAAAAAATATTTTTTGTTAAAAGCGATTGAATGTAAACTTGTCTTTTTGTTCAAGTTTATTTTCTTCAACTGTTGCAGCTGGAATCTTAGCTAATTTTGGGCATAAGTTCCAATTACTACAGTTGAGGTTTCTTGTGCAGTTCCAACTATAGCAGTTGGATTCAAATTTACAAACCAAATACCGCACTTGAATCTTTAAACAATTACAACTATAGTACAATTGAAATCACATGCAACCAAAAAACCCTTTAATTCTGCAATCTTATTTCTAAATATAGAAAGGCTACAACTTAGTACTTAGAAGGAATATTGAAATATGAGATGGAATATTAAAAGGTTAATTGACAGATCGATGCATAGAGCATGAATGTAAAGATACATATATGGTGTACATGTGAATTAATTAGTCTTTTAATAATAAAAAAGGACTACAGCAAAGTGAAATAAATTAATTATCAAATGTTCAGGAATTATCAAATTAATGTCAAACTCAAAAGTTTGAGGACCACAGGTCCACATGCAGTGAAACCTGGGCACAAGTTTAATTAAGGACTATTATTAGTGTAATTTACACTAAATATTTATCATATCTATCACATGGATGTTTAACAATTCAATATTACGAGAATAAAAACAAAAGGCAAGCTTGTATATACGTAGCACTACTTATAAATTATACTAACTTATTGCATGCATACGTATGGTTATGATTAAAACTTAAAAGTGACACTACTTCATCAAGACAGGGAAATCGAAAATAGTTACACATCCCCCCCCACGGTTACTTGGACCGGAATATTCTACGTACCCCGACTAGACATGGGTATCGGGAAACAGGTGTCCTACTGAACCTAGGTTGGGTTTTGTATGGCTTTTTACTTTTCAATGATTATCGGTACACTCTCACTAATCAACCGAGTACGGGTGCATGAATTAACCGAGTAGAAACAAACAGGCATTGACTAAAACGTTAATTTAATTTTTAATAAAAATCAAGACAACCAATAAATAATGACTGATTTTATCCAGGTTGCATGAAAGACAGAGTGCTATTATTTAAATTAATCCTCTGATTATTTAACTCAACCTACTCGGGTTATTCAACTCACCCTGATGCCAATCAACCTAGCAACCACGATTGGTAATTAAAGTTTTTGAGTTCGACAATTTTTCTATGTTGTTTAAGTGAATTTCGCATATCTGTATTGTGGATGCTCAGAGCTAACACTGAGCCAGATTGGTCGAGTGCGGTGTAACTTATATTGAGCTGGGTTGAGTTAGAGTGCAGTAAAGCTTACACGTACTGAGCTAGGTTAGATCTGAGGACGGTATCCTTACGACTGGGATTCAATTATATCAAATGTCATCTAGATTGATATCCTTATGACGGTATCCTTACGTACTGAGTCAGATTGTTCGTGTGCGGTGTAACTTATATTGAACTGGATTGAGTTAGAGTGCAGTAAAGCTTACACGTACTGAGCTAGGTTAGATCGGAGGACGGTATCCTTACGACTGGGGAAATTCAATTATATCAAATGTCATCTAGATTGATATTCTCTGGGCTGTGATATATATGAATTACAGGTCCACCCAACTCAGACCAACTTCAGTTACCTATATGGGAAAGATAGTCGTGCATGAAAATTTTATCAACCAATTACAAATGCTAGATGTTCAACTTGATTTTCAATCTACTTTTAATTAAAAGGTAGATACAAACAATCTATCCTTCTTTTTCTGAAACCTTGCCATCGATAGGGTACATAAAAAAATTACTTTTAAAGGTGTGATCGTTTATTAATTCTCCCACTTTTTTGAATGTTATCAATAAAAAAATAAAAAAAACAAATAGTGAAAGAGACAGGATTAACTGAAGTAAAACTCACCTCAAGAGTACCTGTTTAAATTAAATGTCACTTGGTTTATTATTTTCACTTAAAAATGTTGGCTTTTTTTGAAGCGGGAGGAGGTGAAAGCCGCTTTGTCTGTTCAACAATTTAGATACTAGATATATGAAAAATCAACTTGTTAAATGTATATAACGTAACGTAAAACATTCTCGGTTTCTACTAAGATTTAAAAGTATACCTTACCAATAAACTAATTAATCAGTAAAGATACGTTATCAAGTGAATACAAAGAAATAGAGTTTGTATAAACTTTTGACTAATGAAAAAGTGTGAGTCTTTTATATATTTCATATTATATATAATATATATACTTTTAACTTCTTCTTTAATCATACAAATTGACTTTTTATGTCCCTGGTTTACGTACACTAGTTGAAAAAATTCAACTCTACCATTATATAAACGAATATAATACGATAATACCAATTTATTTAGAGCGCTTAAATAAAAAAAACAAGATACGTATATAGAAAATGTTTACCATAGCTTCACAGTATTAGATGTAGATGCGTTAGTTAGTTAATAAAAAACTATTCAATTTCTATGTGTAGTTAACAGAGTATAGTTTCACATTAATAATTCCATATATAAAAGCACGTACTATTTATCTTAATATAAATCAATTTAAAATGAGTTTTTTAAAACCTGATGATCAAATCCGCATTATTCAATGATTATAATTACTCGGCTCAGTTTGTACGACGTACATAACCTTGTTCAACGCTTAATGATTGACGGAGTATTTTGTACGACTGAGAAGATACCTGACAATTACATCACTGTATATACTACGTAAATAGATATATAGGAGATGTTGTTTTTGTTACATGTCGCTATAAAAATTTATATAATTTTTTTTTTACCACAACTGATTTAATGGTTATGAAAGATTTTCACAACAATATACACCCCAACGATATCTATCCCGGCGAAACTATAAACCGCTCATGAGGTTACTGGACACCGCCTCCCTATGTATTGCTAGCATCAGGAGATGCCAGAGATACTCTAGGAGCGCCAGCTTGAAGTCGGTGGCCTTGGGATGGAGCAGCCGACGCCACCACCTCCTCTTCTTACCCTCTACTTTTAGAAAAAAAAAAGAAAAAATAACATTAGCCCGGCTCACCCGAACCACACCAACCAACTCATCTCTTTAAAAAATAAAAAAAAACCTAATTCGAAATATAAATTTGGAATCATCTAAAAAAATTTTCCAAAACTGTATTTATCCTATGAATATATTTTTACAAAGTTTTTACAGAGGGATATTAGATTAAGACAATATCCCTAGTAACGAATTAAACGAAAATTTAACCTTAAAATGATTTTTGTATATTCTAAAGTGGTTTTCTTATAATGATAAAGAATTTTTTTAAATTGAGTCTATTGTAAAAGCATCTTCAAAGCTGATCTGATTCGTGTAGGTAGCTAGTAAATCGATTTTTTGGAGGTGGGTTAATGAAGTTGAAACTGCATTTTTTTTTTTACAGTTTATTAATTTAAAAAATCTCCCTTTTTTTATATAATAAAAGTTGTACCATTCATGGTGTTCTGTTACACCCAGGAGTTCCTCCCCATTACAACGAAAAGAAAACACCTCTCTATCTTGTTAATAGTACCCACTGTTTTTATAGTTAATCACACACCAGGGTACATACGAAGGAAAACCTTATAATAATAACTAACATCGAACAAAAATCACCGTTTATTAATTACCGGTGGGTATGGGAAATACGAGTAGGATTAAAACTAAGAATCGAGTACAATTATACCAATTTATATATAATTACGTTTTGATTAATTAATCGAGTACACTGTGTACGATGGGAGAATCAATTAAACTGGATATACATAGAGGGTATTATCTAAGAATTTAACATAGTATAAGCTTGAATATTATCGTTATATAAATCCGCAGAATCGGTTGACTCGATCGTTATATATATATTAACCACTTAGAATTAAAGAATCCGAACTTTAACAGTAAAATGTACTATAATGTACTTCGATACCAACACTAGAGTTAGGTATTTATTTTTATTCCGTAGTTTTAATTCTTCCTTAACTAGTTGTAGGTAGGATAACTAATTAAGTTTTCAAATTCTTGATTTTACTTTAGTATAACTTTAAAGTCCAAGAGCTTACAGGTTAGTTTTCAAATTCCTGGTTTATTTTGAACTTCGTTGATCTCTTACTACGAATATATTATTAAATGTAAGTTGTTTTTTTTAATTCTTACTTTACCAACTTTATTAAATCTATTAATTCCTCAAATTTGTGGTATTAACACTGTAGAGTTATCAGGGTGTAATCTATACTTACCCTAACTGTAACCGTGATGTTGTTTTTGCCATATATCGCTGTGAAAATTTACAGCTATGTCCAGTTTTTTTTATAACGACCAATTTAATGGCTATGAAAAATTTCCACAACGATATACACCCCGGCGGAACTACAAACCGTGGTTGAAGCGGTCATTGGACACCGTCTCCCTGTGCACCGTTAGTATTAGGAAATGCCAAGGATGCTCTAGGAGCTCCAATTTGAGGTTGACGGCTTTGGGATAGAGCAGCCGACGTTGTTGCTTCCTCCTCTTCCCTTCTACCACTAGTTTAAAAAAAAAAGAAAAAGATAAACATTCGCCCGGCTCACCCGACCCACCCCAACCAACTCATCTCTTTGAAAAATAAAAACCAACTTAACTCGAAATATAAATCCCGAATTTTCTAAAAAAATTTTAAAAAACCGTATTTATCTCGTGAATGTGTTTTCACAGGGTTTTTATATAGGTACATTAGATTAAAACAACATCACCCGTATATAGTCCTAAGGTGGGATTATTATTATTGACCTGAATTTATAAAAGCCAGCTAACAAATCTGGGTTGCTTAATAATAACGATCGCCCAGTCCAGCAATGTTATTATTAACATCGATCGTTGCTTTTGAATATTAATCTCCTTTTTTCTCGTTAATTACGACATTGTAATTAACACCAAATAACATATATTTATAAAAATAATCTAATTTACTTTGTCGGTAATAAGAGATAAGACATGCTTTTAGATTCGATAATTTCTTATTATAAAAAATATAAAATATAAGTTATGTAAAAAGAGTTTTCTTATTTTGCTTTTGTGAACTCGGAACGAGTAATTTTCAAAATAAATATTTAAGGTACGTTATATAAACAGGGATAGCTTAATTAATTTTCCCTATTCACATCTCGATGATATGATAGCCTTTATATTTCTTAAACTACGAAGGTTGAAAAACTAGTAACCTAGTTCTTAATATGCTAACTTTACTTATGCCAGGGGGATCCCAACTCATCATGGGGATCCCAACTCACCAGGGGTGTCCTATTATCATAATTAGGTTTCCCATCTTTACTAGTTTTCTCAACTATATTCACAGTTTTCAGCCTTCGTGGTCTAGGAGGGGGGATCCCAACTTATCATGGGGATCTCAACTTACCCGGGGTGTCCTATTATCATAATTAGGTTGCCCATCTTTACTAGTTTCGTCAACTAGATTCCCGGTTTTTCAGCCTTCGTGGTCTACGAGATATGAAGGCTATCGTATCATCGAGATGAGTTCCCTATTATATCATATCTCAGAAGAAATAATGTTAATTTTGTGTATTCTAAACGTCGTAGATTATATCTTTAGTTTAAAGTATAAAAAAACTATAAAAAGAGAACAAGTAGTTCATCTATATTTTTACTTGCCGACTTTTACTTATAGTAAATTTGTTACTACTAACCTCAAAACATCGGTTCTAGTTCTCATATCTAGAATAAAATTTATCAAAATTTTTTTAAAATTAATTTTAAGTTAACTAAACCTATAGAAGTGCGGTAATTTGCTCTTTTGCAGAGTATACTTCATAATTTTAATATTTAAAACTTTGATCACTACAACTTTTTTAAACTTTAAAGCAAACATTTATGAAGTTCACCATATTTAGTATAAATTGACACGGCTAGCAGCTAAACCTCCGAGGTAATAGTTTTTGTTTACCCAACGTTGCCTCAGATAAACGACGGCTATCGTAAGGTCGGGTAGAGAGAGAGATATATATATATATTACATCCTATTTTATACTCTTATTTCATTTGTAAAGTTACTAACCACGCACGATTAATTAAAGGGTACCAAACTCTACGTGGTGAAACGTACCCTGGTATAATTCTAACTCATCGAAACTCATCTCTTTTCATCCTCTTGTTGATGTTGATTAATTAATATACCGAAGAAAAGCACAACAGTAAAGAATCTCAGGTGTTAATTTGTATATAAGATACATACATCAACCTACGTAGGGGACTATTTTTATAGTAGTAACCAATCGATTGTTACGTTAGATCGGTCTACAATCTGCGGTTTCTCTTTTTTTTTTTCTCTCATTTAATAAATTAAAAGCAACGTTAGTACGTGTAAGGTATTGAAAAAAAATTTCAATGTTAAAAATTTCAATGTAAGGTACCTATTTCTCTCGATGTTATAAACGTAAGTATTGAAAAAAAATTTTTTCTTCTTTGTATTAAATTACTGTGGTTTTCTCTCGATGTTAAAAACGTAAGTATTGAAAATTTATTTTAATAGTTAATTTAAAGGCCTCAAAATGTGAACAAGAAGATTAATTAATGAATTAGAAAGAAACTTTATTGTTTCTATCTCTTTTTCTTTGAGTTAGGAGAAACAAATTGTATAAGTACAGTACACGCCGTAAAGTAATTCTCAATTAATTTTTAATTACAATAATTTATTTCGATTCTTCTTGTAAAAAAATAGTACATTATTTCCTAAATTAAAGAACGTGATCAANCCTGGGCCGAACGAGCTGGGCCGGGTTCCTGTTTGGCTTGTGCGGAACACGGGTTGACTCGTTAAAGTATCGACCCGAAAAATTCAGCTAAACGAGCCGAACACGAGCTCGAGCTGGCTCACGAGTTGACCAACGAACAATAAGTTAAATGAATTAAATTAGATATATATAAAAAAATAAATTTATAAAGCCTTATCATTAAACTTCGATCTAATAGTTAAAATTTTATATATAAATGAGTTTTTTTATAATTGAGTCGGCTTTATATTTAAGTTGGACTAAATCAAATAATAAAAATCTTTATTTTATATATATATATATAGACTAAATTATAAAAACTTCCGGTCAATATCCGCTTTTTCATTTTTTCCTCTTGCTAAAAACCTATACTTTACCTCCTTAAAAAATAAAAAATATTCACAGAAAGGTACGGTATGACAAAATGACTAAATTACCCTCATCTTCTTCGTTTCCTCCCTAATCCTGCTCATCCCGCACTCTCACCCACGCCTCCCTTGACCCAGCTTCGACTCCGTTTCCTCTACCTGCTCTCCCGCTCCTCTAGCACCCTCGCCATCCCTTTATTTCGGTGACTGTAGGGAGGAGATCATGGTGAGTATAGGCGAAGAGGTGGGCGAGGGTGAGGGTGAGGCGGCAGAGGAGGGCGAGATCGTGTGTCTGAGCACGGACAGAGGAGTGCGCAAGGGCAAGGGCGAGGGCGAGTCACGAAGTAGGGCGAGGCAGCGCGACCGAGGATGTCGGTGAGAAAGGAGGAGGAAGATGAGGATTTCAGAAATATTTTGGGTATAAAAAATAAGATATAAACGAAACACTGACAGCGGAGCCGAAGTGAGCATTTTTTATTTTTTAAAGGGATAAAGTATAGATTTTTAAATAACAAAGAAGGAAAGTGAAAACACGGGGTATTGATAGATAGGTTACCTATAATTTTAGCCAATAAAATATATGTATTCGGCTCACTCGTGTTCGGCTCAAATACATATATTTTCGGCTTTCTCGTGTTCGGCCCAAATACAATGAAAGTGGACCAGGCCCTATCCATTTATGTTTGCATTGTGATCCGAGAGAGACAAAGAGATTGTTGTGCAAAAATACACACAAGCACAAAATTCTATTAAATAGAGACAACACATATAAAGAGAATATTTCTTCTGCAAGTTTAATTACGCGGTCGAGAATCGTTTCAGATGGATTCGCCTCAAATTGATAAGGTCCGATTAAAAAGATCAACATAAGAGAAAGGGAGAAGTTAATGACTAGTTATATTCTTCAACAAGGATGCCAAAATAGTTAGTGTGGAGTCAAAAAGCAAAGAAAATATCTCTTGGTTCAATCTTTTAAATGTTATCCTTATCTTTGTTCAAAGCATAGGGTCAAAAAGGAAAAGCTATTCACATCAAACTCTCCCAATTCATGTAGCCTCAATCGAATATAATCACAATAAAAGTGAGTCATAAGTAAAAGAAGCTGAAGAATATCTCTCTATGAGTTGTAACAAAGTAGCATTATTTTAATGCCAAGAGGGAGAATATGTAACTCAGCACTATCTCAATACTGATTACATGCAAAAGTTAAAGCTGCATAGTTACTTTAATTCAACCACAAAAGATACTGCGAAAAGAACTTTTTAAGATGCAATAATCTCAAGTTACTTGGCCATCAAATCAACAAGATCATAATAGATCGATTGGAACATATATAGAACAGGATTCGCGGAGCTTGGCCTTGTCCAAAAAGTATGTACAGTGAATTTCTGCATAAGGTAGCAACATATTTACAGTCATATTTACAGGCGAAATGTATTTACAAAGATATTTACATCGTCGTAAGGAGATAAACAAGATCATCGCTATGTTTGTGAGCTAGAACACCTCTTCTTGGTCACTTTCCTTTTCTGCGCCAAAAGAATTTGTTGCTTTCATTTTTAGCTCAGAACTGGCAGATTTGCATATCCATATGGAAGTTCCCATTACCCCACATAACCTTCTTTGTTTGAATTTTTTTTTTCTTTTGGGAGAAATTGTTTGTTCTTTTTCTCTTAATCTTTTCTTTTCTTTTTTCTTTTTTCTTCAACATATGCTTAGCTCAGGATCATTGACAAACTGCATGTGATTCACGACATTACGAGCTCTCAAGAGAAGAAAGCCACTGTTCGATAAAGTTCTTGTTCTCTGCAAAGCACAAAACAAGTAGCATAATCAATATAGAGCAATTGTCCGGGAACATCAAATGAGCTAAGACGTTTGCGATAAATTTGGGCAGTTAACAGTGGAAACAAAAGGCCAGGTAAGAACAAACAATTCTGTAAAACTCAGAATTGACAAATGATATTTGTCTAAGTTGAAAAATCATGCATAACACATCAAGCATGGCTAGTGAGCTACATAATGTGCTAAATGAATAAGGCCACTAAAAGGGCCCCAGTAGCATATGTAAACCTCATAATGTATAAACTCTAGTAACCAAAGAGATGTTTGATCATGATGATATCAGCCCAAAATAACATAGTGTTTATAGCCAAACTTCTCACACCATTAATATGTAAACGATCTTCTGGATTATACCATTTGTATCTCAAACCGCAAGAACAAAGTTTTTTATACCATTTGTATCTCAAACAGCAAGAACAAAGTTTTTTGCTCGTTCGTAAGAGCTAGTTAGTACATAAACTAAATTAAGGCCTTAGAAAGCGCTGAAAAGAACAACTGAACAGTATATTGCACTAATAACACGAAATTGCAAGGATAACTAGGAATAAAGTGAGAATAGCAATATAGCATAAATTCAAGGGATTAATTGCAACTATCCATAGCTTTTGCTAAATTTGGAAAAAAGAAAAAGGAGGATAACTTGAGTTATCCCCAAGGATAAGTTTCACTCACCATAAATATTCTCTTCCATGAGATCGTTTGTAGTACCAAAAACATTGTTCTTGGAGAACTCCTCCTGCTCATGGCGGCCGCGGCCATAGCAGGGGACGAGGACAGCGAAGCTATTCTCCGTTTCGACTTCGCTCAGGAAATCGGGTGCGTGGGGTTCTAACCATCCGATAGACCAATCCGAACCATCCGATTCTGACCCCGACATGCACCCACCGTCCGACGGGACGAGAACAACATCATACTCCCTATCAATTCTCCTCCTTTCCTCCCGGCTTTGCCGCTTCTTCTTGATTCTTCGCGACGAAGGCCTCATTCTATGGCTATTAACTGATGGAAACTGCAGAGAATCGAATTCCCGAAATCCGGAAGGAAGATTCGCAGAAGGGTTCGGGGACACACTGGAAGTGTCATGATCTTTTACTCCCCATAACCAGCAAGAGATGCGGGTAAAAGCCGCCATTTTTACTTTAAGCAAAAGCGACACAATTACAAGGAAGAAAAGAAATGCTTTCGAATCTGCCGAAAGATCAAAACAAAAAAGGATGAAATAGGGGGAAAAAACAAAGAATCAGCACATATTCAAAGCAACCAATTGATAAACAAAACCAACATATCACCCAAAAGTAAACAAAGGAGCCCTTTTTCCTTAAAAATGAAAGAGGGGACACTATGAACCAATTAGTCACTGTGTAAAAATTAGGAAACAAAAAGAGCGCCCGATTTTTCAAGCAAAATGAGCCCTTTTCTGCAAAATTAATCAGCAAAAAGCTCACCTTTTTGCGATAACAAGGCAAAAACAGTTTTTTTGACCTCTATTTTCAGTGACTGAAAAAAGAGGAACTTTAAAATTGGAGAAAAAGAATGGGAAACAAACCATAGCAAAATCCCAAATTCCAAATTCCAAAGAAATTACTCAAATTTCAACAAGTGAGCTTCAAAATCCATATAGCTTTGAGCTTAACGAAATCGAAGAGGAATCAACACACACCAAAACCCTAATTCTCCAAACAACCTCCCCCAACTTCAAAAATTACTTTAAAAAATTACTCAAAAATCCAACGAAATGAGTTAAACTCCAACGATTAGGCATCAAATCGAACGACCTAGCTCTCGTTCGCCTGCTCCCCCAAATCCCAACCAAATCAAATGCGATCAAAGCGCGACTCCTACACGGAATCGTGCGGCGCGGCTCTCCTCAATCGCGCGCTGATCCGCACGCTTCTTCCTTCCCTTTTCCCCCAAACTTAATCAAACCATGGAAAGAGCGAGGAAGAAGAAGAGGAGGAGGAGACGAAGACGAAGACGAAGACGAAAACGTAGGGCAAAGAGAGAGCGCGTGTCGTGTTCCCCAATTTATAGACCCTACCTGGTCTACGAGAAATTAAAAAAAAAAATCAGAAAATTATATAAAATAATTTCATGGCCCTGGTCCACCACGTCATCCAATTGTAAGTTCATAATTCTCATCTCCCATAGACCTGAGAATTATATAAAAAGTTCTAATTAAAATAATGTTCTAAGCTCTAAAATGCTAAACAAGGAAAAAAAAAAAAAAAAAAAAGCTCTAATTTGGTGTATGCGATATTGTGATACTTCTGTAGAAAAAAGTTGTTGAAAATGCTGTAACATAATTTTTTTGAAAAAACTTCAAATATCACTCCTATGATTTCGTACTTTTTTATTTTAATATTTCGTGATTTAAATTGTATCAATTTAGTACCCTGTGATTTTTTTTTATTTTTTATTTTTTATTATTCCTTATACTAATTTTTTTTGTTAAATCAGTGACAAAATTAAAACTAAAAGGCATTAAAATGAATATTCCATAAACCAATGTGAGGTATCTAAAGTATTTTTTTGTATATAATTTAACGAAATGTTAACGGATGAGCTGACGAAAAGAAAAAAATAAAATTATAAAATACTAAATTGATACACTTTAAATCATAGAATACTAAAATGAGAAAGTATGAACCTAAGAAGTAGTATTTGAAGTTTACCATTTTTTTAAAAATTGTGCTCTTAAATAATATTTCACTATAAAATACTAAACCTTAATTTCTAAATAAAGAATTATTGAATGTGATTTACAAATTTAATATATGAAAATTTTAACGAATTGTCTACTCATGATGGCATGTTATTTGAATGCTATTTTAAAAATTATTCAGTAGCTTTTTATAACATAAAATGTGAAAACCCCAAGTCAAAAGCTTTTATTTTTTAGCTTCAAAATTTGTATTTTTAACTTTTTTTCTAGTCAAGGAACTAATTTTTTTTTTTCAATTCATCAAATTTATTACTAAAAATGGTTGTTATTAAATTAAAATAAAATTAAAAACATATGGAACTGGTTCTAAGTGCTGTGGACCGCATTTAGTAGTTTGAGATTTAAATTCCTGATTAAGAAGGGGATTAAGAGACAGGTCTACAGTGGACCGGGTCCAGGGAAAAAAGGTTCCCGATGTCGTCGCCCCCGATTCCAATCGCCCATCAACGGCCGTGATCTCGAGCGAGTCCCGTGGGAGGATCTCATCCGTCCATTTGTAGGTCCCACGTGGCGCCAATCATTAGGCTTGGTGAGCCCCTCACGAGTGAAGGACACCATCTCAACTGTCAAAATCCGACGGGCGTCCACGTGTCGCTCTGAAATAATAATAATAAATATAAATAAATAAAATATATTTAATTATTTTATTTTGGCCAATTTGCATAAAAAATCCACTTATTTTGGGCTTTTGCAAAACTGGGCCACCTTTTTCGTTTTTGCAGATTCGGTCCACTTTTTCAGCAAACTGACCAAAATATTCTTTTTACTTTTTCTCTTTCCTCTTTCTCTCTCCTCTTCGTTTCTCTCGTTCTTTTTTTTTCTCGCCGGCAGAGCGGAGGCGGAAACGGTCCGTCTCATCTCTCAACCTCATTCTCTAGCCCTCGCCCTCGCCCTCGCCCTCGACTTGCCCTCGTCCACGCACCCCCCACCTTCCTCGCCTCCAACCCCGCCAAGGCCGCGCCACAACTTTTTTTTTTTTTGCTTTTTTCTTTTCTTTTCTTCTCCGACTCTTCTCCACTGTCTCCGACGACGATGCCTCTCTCGTCCTTCTCATCCTTCCCCGCCCTTCTCATCTCTCCCTCTCCCTCATTCTCTGCCTCCTCCGACAACGATGCATCTTCGCCGGCGCCGACGTCAACACCGTGGAGGTCACTGTGGCGTTACAGGCTCGGAGCGGGGGTCCTTAGCGGTGTCGTTGCCGGCACCGTGGCTGTTGGCAGAGAAGGTGACAAAAAAAATTATAGAAAAAACAGAAAAAAATAAAGATAAAAAATTATATAAAAAGAAGGATGAACATCAAATTGTATCGTTAACTGCAAAAAAAATTATAAGTTGCACTATTTAAGATGTAAACTGCAGCTTTAAGATGAAAACTACACTCTTTAAACGAAAATTACACTCTTTGAGAAATATTTACACTGTTTCTCTTCTTATTACACTCTTTCAGATGTAAACTGCATCGATTAAGATGAAAGTTACACTCTTTAAACAAAAGTTGCACTGTTTCTCCTCTTGTTGCACCATTTCTCCTCTTATTACACTGTTTTTTATCTTAAACTGCACCCTTTTAAGGGATATTTATACTGTTTCTCCTCTTGTTGCACCATTTCTGTGTAAATAAGAGGAGAAATAGTGCAACAAGAGGAGAAACAGTGCAAGAAGAGGAGAAACTGCACTGTTTTAAGAGATATATATACTGTTTCTCCTCTTGTTGCACCATTTCTGTGTAAACAAGAGGAGAAATAGTGCAACAAGAGGAGAAACTGCACTGTTTTAAGAGATATATCTACTGTTTCTTCTCTTGTTACACTGTTTCTCCTCTTGTTGCACCATTTTTGTATAAACAATAGGAGAAATAGTGCAACAAGAGGAGAAACAATGCAATAAGAGGAGAAACTGCACCCTTTTAAGAGATATTTATATTGTTTCCCCTTTTGTTGTACTGTTTCTTCTCTTGTTGCACCATTTCTGTATAAATAAGAGGAGAAATAGTGCAACAATAAGGAGAAACAGTGCAACAAGAGGAGAAACAGTATAAATATCACTTAAAATGATGCAGTTTAAGATTAAAAATAGTATAATTTTCGTTCAAAGAGTATAATTTTTATCTTAAAGCAGCAGTTTATATCTTAATAAGTGCAACTTATAATTTTTTTTGTAATTAACGATGTAATTTCATCTTCATCCTTCTTTTTATATAATTTTTTATCTTTATTTTTTTTTCTGTTTTTTCTATAATTTTTTTGTCACCTTCTCTGCCAATAGCCACGGCGCCGGTGACGGCGCCG
Organism: Ananas comosus; assembly: GCF_001540865.1. Classification (NCBI taxonomy): domain Eukaryota; kingdom Viridiplantae; phylum Streptophyta; class Magnoliopsida; order Poales; family Bromeliaceae; genus Ananas; species Ananas comosus. The sequence continues at coordinate 10,054,627 of NC_033640.1, forward strand.
GTGACGACGCCGCTAAGGACTCCCCGCTCCGAGGCTGTAGCGCCGCAGTGGCCTCTACGGTGTCGACGTTGGCGCCGGCGAAGATAAATCGTCGTCGGAGGCGGCAGAAAATGAGGGAGAGGGAGAGATGAGAAGGGCGGGGAAGGGCGAGAGGCGTCGTCGTCGGAGACGGTGGAGAAGAGTCAGAGAAGAAAAGAAAAGAAAAAAGCAAAAAAAAAAAGTCGCGGCGCGGCCTTAACGGGGTCGGAGGCGAGGAAGGTGGGGGTGCATGGACGAGGGCAAGGGCGAGGGCGAGAGCATGAGGGTGAGAGGCGAGACGGACCGTTTCTGCCTCCGCTCCGCCTCCGCTCTACCGGCGAGAAAAAAAAAAGAACGAGAGAAACGAAGAAGAGAGAGAAAGAGGAAAGAGAAAAAGTAATAAGGATATTTTGGTCAGTTTGCTGAAAAAGCGGACCGAATCTGCAAAAATGAAAAAGGTGGCCCGATTTTGCAAAAGCCCAAAATAAGTGGATTTTTTATGCAAATTGGTGTAAGATATAATTTATTGCAATTATTTGTACTGTTGTAATAATACAAATTATATTGTTTAGTCATTTATTAAATATATCATAACTATTTATAACTATTCAAGTAGGTGTAGTTATGCATGCAACGCATTTCCAAAATAGACCTAATCTTATGTTCATTGCGGACTGGTAAATTTTCACACAAAATCTAAGGTTTGTCAAAAAATATCAAACTCTTAATTTCTTTTGAATCAAATTGGGTTTCACATTGTAGAAAATCAATGCTCCCTTAGGTGTGTAAGTTTTCTCTTTTCTTTTTCTTAAATTAAAACATATAGAACTCATCTGAACCATGAATCATTTCAAATCTATTATCCGCCATTTCAAAAAAAATAATTTTATTAACCAATCTTTCAATTTATTTGATTTGACATCAAAATTTAAGCTAATTTCTCAATTGCGAGAATTATATAAAATATACTAACTAAATCTGTAAAGATAAATAACACATTCAAATTTTAAAGTCAAAAATATTATTAACTGACTTAAATTAAATAAATTAAAATATTAGATAATTGATTCAAAATAATTTATATTTCAGATAATTAAGTTCCGTATATTTTTACCTTTTTTCTTGAATTTACTACACAAGAGTGTACAAACTATTGAAGAACAGTACTACTAGCTACTTGAGAATATACACCCCAAAAAATTTACTGTCCAATGATTGAACTATATATGTTCCACTCCCTGGGTATAATTAATACTGCAACTTTAATAAACATAAACATATATAACTAATGATATTTAATTTGGACACTATCAATGTATAGTTTCATTGTCTCCCCTTTATTTGCTGGTTAGCTGATCCATAATTTTCTATGTCGGGTCAATTATATATATCCACCAAAGCAAAGAGGTGTTGGTATGTTCCAAAGGTACCAAGGCACAATTATATCAAATATTTCAGAATAATTAGGGCTCCTATCACCTCACCAACCATAATATGAGAGAGAATTTGGCTGGAATACTATTAATAGTATTTAGGCTTTTTTACTATTGAATTTTTAATCCTTGGATGAAAATTTATAGAGTTAAGATTATACTGGTCTCCTATAGGGTTTAGTGGTGGTCTCTCTAGAGTTGAGTGGGTGATTGGTTGAACAGTATAATCTAAAGTGTAGAATTGATTAAAGTGTAGATCTAACGGCTAAAAAATCGAGAGCAAAATAGTCTAAATACTATTAATAGTATTCCAGCTCAACTTTATATAGAGAGAGAGAGAGAGAGTTGAGTTGGAATACTATCAGTAGCAAATCGGCTCTATTGTCACTCATTTATTTTTTATGATGGAACCTCTAAATCAATGATCGGTACAGTTGAATATACGATCTAATACCACTTGAAGATCTAACTAAAATTCATATTTTTTTGATATTGTTCTCTTGTCCATCAAATGGACACAAAAATGAACGGCTAAAAATAAATATTCTTTAAAAAATGATGATAGGAGTCTTGTAATCAAGATCAAGAGTATAAATCTTGTTCTAAATAGTTTAAAAAATTTTCTAATCAAAATTTAATTGATTTTGATATCTTTACACCGTTAAACGAGAAAATGTCTTATAATTAAAATTGCAAAATTTGAACCTTTGATCATTAGGCCAATGATGTCAAAAAGATTTAAAATTTGATTTCTAAATACTTTAAGTGGTATAGATCATGCATGTTCAATTATGTCGATCATCGATTTGGAGGCTCTACCATAAAAAATAAATGGATGACAATAAAGTTAGTTTGCTACTAATAGTAATCCAGCTCAACTCTATATTATAGATAGAGAGAGAGAGTTTGATTAGGCTACCATCGGTAGTAAATGGCTTAAATTACTATCAATTTATTTTCGATAATAGAGTTTACAAATTGACGGTCGGCACCATTGAATGTAATCCAAGTCACTTAAATTATTTAGAAATCAAATTTTATACTTTTTTTACATTACTAACTGGATGATCAAAGGGTCACGAAATTTGTAATTTTATTGGTCGATATGTATGTTTGCTCGTTTAACAGTATAGAAAATCCAAATAAGCTAAATTTTTATTAGAAATTTTTAAATTTATTTAAAATAATATCTTGATGGTAGATCTTAAATACAAAAATTATATCGTCATTTTTTGAAGGATATTTATTTTCAGTCATTTATTTTCTTTTCACTTGATGGACAAGAAAATAATATCGAAAAAGAATACATTTTGATTTCTCGATAGTTTAAATGATTTAGGTCATATTCAACGGTACCGATCTCAATTTAGAAGCTCAATCACCGAAAATATATAAATCGATAGTAAATCGAGTCGTTTACTACCAATATATAGTATTCTAGTAAATCTTTCTCTCTATCTCTCTCTATATATATAAGAAGAAAAATACTACATGCATGCCATACAATAGGGTGTAAATCTACAAATTTAAATTTCTTTAAATTTTTAGTATTAAAAGAAAAGATTGACAAGACCGACGAATAAAATATTACCCTTTGAATGGATAGGTCTAAGATTTATATCCTATGTATAGATATACAAATAGCGTTGCTTATATGAAAAATGTTAAGTTTACTACTCACAAAGAGCTGTAGAATTATAACCTTAATTAATCGAATAACTGTAACTTTATATATATCTCTTATGGTTTAAAATTTTGGTTTTAGTAATGAAAGAAACGATAAGACTAGTCGAGAAATATGGGTTTTTGGATGACAGTGTTATACGGTTATAATTAAAAAGATTGTAGGGCACCGACTGTCCCTAAAGCAAGTGGCAAAGGGCTTGGTGGTTGGTATCTGAGACCCAGGTTCAAATCCTAATTGATTCACATTTTCCAGCTAAGTTTATTTCTAAATGAAATAAACGAAGCGGATAGCGTGCTACCTATCTCTCTCTCAAAAAAAAAAAAAAAAAAAGATTGTAGGGCAAACATTGTTCTCTCTTTAGACAGTATTTTTAGATTTTAATATTAAAAAATATAGATAAATTTAGCGTGAACATATTGGCTTTTGAATAGAAAATTTTTTGGCATTATTTACTTATTAGTGACCAATAAGCATAAAAGTGACATTTTAAACGGTTTATTCAAGTGTTTTCTAGTACATGGTACAAATTAATTCAAATCAACTAAATTTTTAATAGGAAATTATTTTTACTATCTTGAAAAAGATTACAACTCCGATTTTGAATTTAAAAATTTTATCTCCTATTTTCAGAAGATTGTTCAATTTTGACTACATAAAGAAACTACCAATTCACTTAAAGTGTACAGATACAGCATTTACGGATCCCGATTGTGACTAATTAGCTCGATCAAGTCCGCTGCCATTTCGAACATGACTCGCGCAACTCAATCTTTCGTCATTTCGAGCGTGACTTAGCCTAGCATAATTTTCTGCCACGAGATAGAATACTGACCCTTTTAAGCCAACAACAACAAAAAGTTGGGAACTCTGAGTGCTCCATTAATAAATGTACCAGCAGTAAATATTAGTGAACATCACTAGCAAAATAATTGAATGTGCAAAGTGAACAAGAAGTTAAAAAAGAACATAAAAATAAAAGTGAGCAGTAAAGGAGAGATCCCAACAAAGAAACCTGCAGGCCATGTTTCATTACTTCATGTCCAGAATCTATCTCCATCACATGGCATACACATATGATGGCCAACCCACTCCCTCTGCTCTCAGACACAGACACAAACCAACCCAACTTAGAGAGAGAGAGAGAGAGAGAGAGAGAGAGAGAGAGAGAGAGAGAGTACTGTCACAGTTCTGCATCCCAGCCCTTATGAGCTGTAGTTTCTGTAGCTACCTTTAAAGAGTCATTTTGCATGTATACCCCTACATCTATGTAAAAATGATAGAAATATCTATTTAAAGTTGGTATATATTTTTGATTGCACACTTATTAAGAATCTTAATTGTTTGATGGTTATGCCTTGTCCTATAATAATTAGTTAATTTTATACAGATTTCTACAAACATAATAAATTATAAATATATCCCTACAAAATTCAACTTTTATATATTATTTTAGCCAAAGTTCTAATATTTTCAAATATATCCCTGTCGTTAGAATCCGTTAGAAAACATTAGTTAACCATACATGGTTAGTTAATGGGATAACTTGATATTTTTGTCTCCTCTTATATTATACTGTTGTGGCTTAATTTTGGAGGGACATATCTGTGATAACAAAATTGACATTTCACTTAAAATATAAACAATTGTGTAACGGTAATAAATCAAAGAGATATATTTGAAGACATTAGAACTTTTGCAGAGACAATATATGAAAATTAAACTTTGTAGGGACATATTCGCAATTCACTATATTTGTAGGAACCTATATGCATTTAATCATATAATATTATTATACATATAAATTTACAATACTACTTCAAATTCTCTAAAAATATTAGTTAGTTTTATATATCGTTATCGACCGTCCTTAGAGCAAGTGGCAAATGGCTCGGTGGTTGATACTCGAGACCCAAGATCGAATCCTAGTTGATTCACATTTCCAGCTAAGTTTATTTTTAAATGAAATAAACGAAGCGGGTAGCATGCTACCTTTGCTACCTCTCTCTCTCTCAAAAACAGTTTTATATATTGTTGATATGTTGACAAAGTTATATCACGCATTGAAATAGCTATGCTAGCTAATTACAAGTCTTTATATTATCAGCATCAATACATTAATAACACAATAAAGGATACAAAGTGGGAGATTCAAAGTATTTCTCTAAACTCTAATATCATTGTAAAATATTAATATACATGAATATCCTTAACATAAAACCATATTTTTTTAAAAAGTTAAGAGCGGCAATAATTGTCAGTTTGATTAAAGCTTAATTTAACATGTTTAATCAGACTAGTTTGATTAGCTTTCAAAATTTAAAAAAAACCCCAATAGTACGTGTTCAAATATCAACTTTATTGAGAAACAGTTGCGTAATTTCACATAATTGCCAAAAAAATATATACATACAGAGTTGAGCTGGAATGCTATCGGTAGCAAACGTACTTTGTTGGCACCTATTTGTTTTCGATGATGAAGCCTCGAAATCGACGATTGGTACCATTGAACACGATCTATACCACTTAAAGTATTTAGAAACTAAATTTCATGTTTTATCGATATCATTCTCTTGTTCATCAAGTGGACACAAAAATAAAAGACTGAAAATAAATATTCTCTAAAAAGTGATGATAGGAATCTTGTAATTAAGATCGAAAATATAGATCTTGTTCTAAATAGTTTAAAAGATTTTCTAATCAAAATTTAATTGATTTGAATATCTTTACACTATTAAACGAGAAAATGTCTCGTATCGATCATCAAAATAATAAATTTTGAAACTCTTTGATCATTCGGTCAATGATGTCGAAAAGATTTGAAATTTGGTTTCTAAATACTTCAAGTAGTATAGATCATATTCAACGGTGCCGATCGTTGATTTGGAGGTTCCATTATCGAAAACAAATGGGTGGCAACAGAGCCCGTTTACTACCCATACTAATATCGATCGTCGCAACTCTATACATGCAAAAGAGAAAAATAATTGGTACACGTAGCATCACATAGTGCGAATTCTGAATTGATACACATGTTCAGCTGCTAAGATCTTATCTAGAAATGAAATAAACAAAGCCAATAGCATACTACATTTATCTTAAAAAAAAAAAAAAAAAAAAAAAAACTCTATACATGCATATCTAAAAATAATTTCACATATATATATGGGCATATATGCAAAAAATCCTTACCACCACATTGCATTTGGCTCTATATATAGAGGGAGGCCTATCATTCATTACTCACAATGCACTTTCTCTCTCTAGACCTTCCCCATCCCCTTCCCGTTCTACCCAATACTCTCCTCTCTCTTCTGTGTCTAGAGAGAGAGAAGTTTAGCAAGGTGAGTTGATTGAGCCCCCGTTTCCTTCCCATTCTACCCACCCATTCTAGAGAGAGAGAGAGAGCATTCCCAAAATGGGCTTCCCCGTGGGGTACACGGAGCTCCCGAAGCCGCTCCTCCACCTCCTCCTCCTCCTCGCCCACCTCCGCCGCCTCATCTCCTTCCTCCTCCGCCCCCTCTCCCCCCGCTCCGAAACCCTAACCCTAACCCTAACCCCAACCCTAACCCTAGCCCACCCCATCGACCGCGCCCTCCCCGCGCTCCGCTTCGACGAGCTCGGGCTCCCCGACCTCGCCCATGGCGGGGCGTGGTGCGCGGTGTGCTTGGACGAGTTCGAGGGCGCCGCGGAGGTGCGGCGCCCGACGGGGTGCGGCCACGTGTTCCACCGCGCGTGCCTCGACCGTTGGATCCTCGCCTCCCCCGCCGCGGCGCTCGCGCTGCGCACGTGCCCGCTCTGCCGCGCCCCCCTCGTCTCCGGCGACGGCGCCGGCGACGAGCTCGCGCCGCTGCTGATCCCCCTCTGCTTCGCCCCCTCGTAGCGGCGTGGCGATGCAATTTCTCCCAAGTCGAAGGGTTTTCCTGCAATTGTATACATACAATTAGAGGTTTTTGGCTTTTTTTTTTTCTCTTACTTTTTAATGACTTGGTGGGGGGTTTTATTCGAGGGTAAAAGTTCGAGGGGCTCTGTTGCAAAATTGGCAGTTTTGATTGGTTTTTGAATTTTGGGCTAGTTCAAATTGATTGGAGGAGATGGCGCGGGAAAATAAGACAGGGATCATTGCCGTCCCTGCTGCTTTAAGATCCGTGCTCATTGATCGACGGCGGTGATTCCCTGTCTCACTGTGAGTCGCATTTGAACTCGTCTTCTCGTTTGGCTTTGTTTGGATCGCCGTATCTGACCGTTTGATCTTGTGATCTGATGATCTTGAGAGTGATTTTGTTATTCTTTTGTTTTGTTTTTTTTTTTTTTTTTTTTTTTTGGGGGGGGGGGGGTATTGAGAAATGCCAAGGAAAAAATATTATTTTAGTTCATCGAGTCTAGTTGAGATCGACCCATAAAATTCGAGCTTGAGTTCGGGTCATAGTTAGTGGCATAGGGTCTGATTGTTTTTATGGATCTTAGAGGTTGAACTCGTGATTTTGAAAAAATTGTCAACGTCGGTACTTGTTTTGACTTTGAGATGATCTCCTTACTCTCAAAACTGAGTAATAATAATGCGAGGTATGATTCTGATTGCTGTATTTCAAACTACATACATTGCTAACTACGTAGAAATTCGAATAAAAAATCAAACAAAAAAGTATCTTCAGTTGGCCCAAACAAGTCCTTAGCTCTGCGGGCTTGGTCCAAACCAATCGAGCTGAAATGTTAGCATATCCCTGTTCGCAACAACATGTAGTACTATTGTATTAATTATATAAAGTAGATGAAAGTAAAATTTGAACGGTGAGAAATATACAGACAAAAAATTTGTATAAATCAAGACGGTAGATTCTGCGCGCCATCCAAAGATGTCAGCAAATTCACCGTCCATTCTGCTGTCATCTATTCCTAGACGGTGGACATCGTGTTGTTCCTTTAAAGCTTCTATCCAAATTGACTTGATTTAGATACATATATAAATCAAGACAGCGAACCCCTCGCATCATCTAAAAGAGTCGCTCAATTCACCAATTCACCATGATGCATCGAGCGAAAACCCAGATTCATATGAATTGAAACAATAGAATCTGCATGCCGTTGAAAAATAAGTTGATTACTTTATGATGCATTCTGCTTTCGTCTACTCTTGAAATGAACATTACATTGTTTATTTAGAAACAAATTGAGATTGCCAACATAATACAAGTTACAAAGAGTGTCTCAGTTTTGGGCAACAGGTGATGTGATTTCAAAAACTTTTACCTCTTATTTTTAAGATAAAATACACTTTTGATCCTTAAATTATTAGACGTGTAACACTTTGGCCTTTATATTTTAATTTATTATAATTTCTGATTCGAATTAGTGGAATGCGTGACGTATAGTTCTCAAACTTTAATTAGTTGTAATTACTGACTCTAAAGTTTGTGATAGTTTAGTCCTCAAACTTTCGTAATGATAGTAATATCCTACTTGACAATGTATGTAATAATAATTAAAATGCTACGTTACTTCAATTTTAGTAATTCATCAATTTTTTATCAAAAAAATTAGATTTTGTGACTTAATTATAATAATTTAAAAAGTTTAAAAACTAAAGGGTTACATATCTTATATTTTAAAAAATAAATTATAATTAATTAAAATTTAAGGATTAAAATATCACACGTCAGTTAAAAAATTATAACGAACTAA
>NC_033640.1:10363543-10467695 GCF_001540865.1 Ananas comosus
AAGGGGGAAGGAGAACTCTTTATAATCCGTGTGCCGTGTCCTTTTATGTGCTTCCGCATTGATCCCACAGCTTTGGATAAATCTGAGCCGTTGGTGCACCGATGGGTGGCTAATAGATCGTGCGAGTTTTTGTTTTTAAGTGTATGGCTTGGGCCAATAATGGGCTCATATGCGGCCCATCACTCGGAGTAAAAAGACCATGGGCCAAACATCTCTATCATATAATAACTAACTACTTAATTTGTTTACACTCTATTTTAGCCATTCATCTTAAAACTAACTTAAAATTACGATTTAGTTAATTAGCTAGAAATTTAAACCAACATTTCGTTTGGGATTGTGGAGAGATTGAGTTACGTACGTTGAGAAAGTACGATGGAAAAATACTATGTTTGTTTCCGTACGTAATATTACATTCCGTATATCATGATAAATTAATTATGATACATTTTTTTGTGGTTCCACCGGAGAATCCAGAAGCATATCTCTATATATTTTTGTCCTAATTTCATTTTATCTAATAACATCAGATAGGTCTCAATACCAAACTAAGTCTAAAATGAGATACAGATGTAGTTTTCGTGGAGTAATTTGTTAGCGTGACTTATACCTGAGGCTACACTGATCAGCAATCACGGGTTTGGTATGACACGATTAAAACATTGTGAAGAACTGCTGTTTGGTTCATAAGAAGTTTGCAAGAGCAAATTGACCTTCATTTTATTCCTTCTCTTCATTAGTGATAAATAAATGTGGCGCAAGTGACTTCTCAGTTGAACTCAGTTCACAAAAACAGGCACATAGAGAAGATGTTTTTCTTTACTTATTTCTCCAAACCAAAAAACAACTCAAAGTGTTCATGTATACATGAAGTTCATTAATTATCATCTCAACTGATTAATGCTTTTAATCCACATGTAGATATTCTACATCTCGACAATTAATAGCGCAAGAAAATGTAGTTTTAGTAACTGAAATTTTAAAAATTAATCTATAAACATCACTATCCATACAAACCAAACTTGGGCATTATGATACAAAGAAACATTTCATTATGGTTACATATTTATAGCAATGCGTAACAAAACATCGATCCTTATAATTCTGGGTAGTTCTCTCCACCCCAACTCCCTTAACAGAAGAGTGATTAATTTAGATGAGCCAACAACACTTGTGCAAAATTTATATTAGCCTGTTGTATTCAACCTGCAAAATACAAAACCAAAAGAGAAGAAGAAGAAGTTAATAGAGAATTATAATGATAAATTATAACTTGTAATGGAGACTAATGAGAAAATATAATTAAATTAAGCACGTTGCTAAGTCATATAATAAGCTGATAAATGCAATCATTTATGCCATTCAAGAGAGAGAGAGAGAGAGAGAGAGCTTAAGATAAGAATATAAAATGGCAAGTATGCGACTAATTGCATGGATGAGAGAGAGACAGAGAGAGAGAGAGAGAGCTCTTAAGTTAAGAATATAACATGGCAAGTATGAGACTAATTACATGGATGATAGAGAGAGAGAGAGAGAGCTTAAGTTAAGAATATAAAATGGCAAGTATGCGACTAATTACATGGATGAGAGAGAGACAGAGAGAGAGTAAGTTAAGAATCTAAAATGGCAAATATGGATGTGCATGAGACTAAGTACATGGATGTGCTTGAGAGAGGAAGCAAAACCCTAGAGAGATGGCAATGACAGATAGAGCAGAGAGCACACCCCCAACAAGAGTGAAGTACTACTCCAAAATCTTTTCACCAATGTGGGGTTGTGCTCTCTCTCTTCTGTCACCACTTCCATTTTATGGTCTCCCTCTCCACCATGCATCCCCCCAGGCCCCTCCTAATGCACTCTCCCCTTACCAACTTACCATGCATGATTTCTCCAAACACACACACACACACACACACACACACACACACACACACACACAAAAAGAAGAACAACTTAATGAAAATGATGAACAACATACGTATGCGGAGATCACCGCAAATAAAGCCAATAGAAAATTCCTCTTCTACCATGAAGCTAAGATGCAACATAACCCAATATTACATATCCATAATGTATATTATTACACTTTTAACGCATCAAAACAACATGTTATTCATATTAACTGTTTTAGATTGAACCCCATGAAAATATTTATACAACATCACTAAAAAAACACACACAAATTATAGAGAGAGAGAGAGAGAGTGTGTGAGAGGGAGAGAGCTAGAGAGAGATATTAGAGAAGGGAGACCAACATAAGCCGCATATATATAGAGAGAGAGAGAGAGAGTGTGTGAGAGGGAGAGAGCTAGAGAGAGATATTAGAGAAGGGAGACCAACATAAGCCGCATATATATAGAGAGAGAGAGAGAGACGTTCTCAATAACAATGCGCAAGTGACCGGCTATTGCCGGTCAGGTGGTCCATCCGTACCACACTTAATATAGTGAGTGACCTGCTGTTGCAGGTGGAGCTTGGCTAGAGATTCTCACCGTAATAAGCTAGTAGCTTAATTGAACACGGTTGGGAAACAAAAACTATTCCCTGCACCCTGTGTATCCATACACCTCATACACCACACAAATATTCGATAATCAATGTATTAAAAGAATAAAAGCATCAACCAGTACCAAAAAAAAAATCAACAGCAAATTTAATTTATAAAATAAAATATTTGTTGGGAACTTTTTGGGATATTATATATAATATATATATACGCAGGGTGCATGGGACTATTTCTTGTTGGGTGCGTTTAATTCGGTTGCTATAACGGCTATGGGCTCGTGTCAGGCTCGACTCTGACTCGAGCCGTTTTGAATTGGAATGTTGAAAGGGAAACGTGAGAGGGGGTCGCACACGTATTAAATGCGCGGGGCGTACGTTGTAACGTTTTCTAAGGTTGGTGTTGTGACGTTGACCGGGCCATAGCAGGTTGCCACGTGTGAGTCTCTTTCCGAGTGAACTGTCGCTTTCCTATTGGTGGCGATGTGGTCGTGCGAGATGTGAACGCACAACCGTTGGATTCCGGAGGTTAGCGCTGAGCCGTCCGATCGGAATCACGCATTTTGCTTTGCCTAGCTGTAAATTCAATGTAGTTGAAGTCTAATTTTTGGTCAGATGACAGAAAATACGTCGCGTGGACACGGATAAAATTTTTTATGATCGGCACGCATTGACACGGTCCGCCACGATACCGTGTCATATTATGTCAGTAAATTTTCGGCATGATCCTATACCACGATACTTAAATTTTTGGTCGTAAGAGAATATGTTGTGGTATACCGGACATAATATTACTTGCAAAAAAAATTAAAATTTTTTATTAATTTCAAAAGGAGTCTCGGATTGGAGACCTAAACTCAGAAAAAGATTGAGAAAATTGGGGGCCAACTTTGCAGTTAAGCCCTTGTACTTACTGGTTAATGGTTATTACCACCCCCAGCCTCTCTAAGAAAGAGAACCAATAACCTCCTATACACATCCATAGCATCCTCAGCCAAATCCAACCCCCTGTTCCTCCCCTCTCTCACTTCACTTAACCTCTTTTCCAGTTCCCACACCTCACTTCCCTTTCTCTGCAACTCCCTTTCAGCAAAACCACTTACAACTGGAACTCCACTTCCACCAACACCATGAACTCCACTTCCCCTCACCACAATGAGATCACTAACACTCCCCCCCTGAACACAAAATGTGCTAATCATCAATCCACTCTTCACTTCCCATATTTTTACGGCTCCGTCGTCGTACGCTGTTACTATGTTCTCGTTGTCATTCGCCATGACCATAGCCATAACCTCACCGCCGCTACTATGCGGAGATTCCCAAATAACCCTTTTTGTAGGTTCTTTTACTCTTTCCTTTATTAATGGCACGACATATACCTTTCCGTCTGATCCACCGGTGTAGAGTTGTGAATCAATTGGGTCTGTTGTAACACACCAGAGACCGCACGGGAACGTTAGGGTTCGCATGCGGACCCCGTCGGCGAGCCTCCACATTTTGCACGTGCCGTCGAGCGAGCTCGAAACTATCGCGGCGTTGCAGCCTCCAGGGCCTGATGTAATGCATGTGATCGGTGCGTCGTGCGCCGATATCGTGTATAACGAAGTAACTTCGACGGCGGGGTCTTCATCTAGGAGATGGATTATCGGGAACACCGCAATCGTGCCATCATCGGATGCGGATATGAGGAGGGAGCCGTCGTCATTGACAGCAAGGCACGAGACGGAGTGGGTGTGAGCGGTGAAAGGGCGACAGAGATCGCCGGATGGGAGGGAGAGGACGTGGATGCGGCCAGAGAGGCCGCCACAGAAGAGGTGGTGAGGAGGCCCATCAGGGGTGGCGGCAAGGGGTGCGACAGGCTCAGGGACGGGGAGGGAGAGGGCCGGGGCGGGGGACCACCAACTGTAGAGGCGGACGGAGNCCCATCAGGGGTGGCGGCAAGGGGTGCGACAGGCTCAGGGACGGGGAGGGAGAGGGCCGGGGCGGGGGACCACCAACTGTAGAGGCGGACGGAGCAAGCGGCAGTGGATGGCGATATGTGGGAGGCTGCGATCAGCTGAACGGAGCGGGGGCCGACGAGTGCGAGGCCATTGCGGGGAATTGTGGCAGCGGCAGTCGCAGTAGAGAAGCGGGCGAGCGGGGGGCCAAAGGAGAAGGGGTCGTGGGCGGTGATGGGGCCGTCGGGAGAGGCTACGAGGACGATCTCGGTGCGGGACGAGGTCGACATTAATGGTGGGTGTTTTTTCTTTTCCTTTGAGATACTAAGGTTGGAACAAGATGAGATTGATGCATGTATGGTGTGGGTTAAAGGTAACGGTCGCTGGAGCAGATTCAAACTTTTTGAGTTTGGCTTTATCAAGCAATTTTTACAAGAAAGACCCCGTGGTATCTCTCGATTGCGGTAACATGAGTAAACCAATTTAAGAACCACTATGTATGTAAATAAAAGTTAACACCATAAATGATCACAACATCAAACAAGTAAATGATCCGCGATTATGAAGTTTTCATAAGAATCTATGCGTCCAAAAAAGAGGAAAAAAAAAAACTACGCCGCATAGTTTTCGATTCAAACACTCGAGGATATGTCTTTACCAAAAAGTCCAGCAATTGCTTTGCCTGGATCTTCCTGTTTGATGAGAGATTCCCCAACCAAAACCTACAATTGCGAAATAAGATGGGTCACCGATTTATCGGTTTTAACATGAAGCTATAACATTGGTTCTTGCTAGAAAACGGTAAAAGTTCAATATAAAATAGCTTTTTTTAAGTATGTTCAGGAACAAGGATGGTGATTGCTACATAATAGGAGAATACAAGTCGAAAATGATAATTTCTTGTCTCTACTTACTGCTTTAACCCCGGCATTTTGAACGTACGATACATCCTCGGGAGTAAACAGTCCGGATTCTCCGACAACCTGAAATATATCAGATAATGCCCTCAGAAACGAAATCCTTATGTACTCCCATGCTAATGCTCGACAACAACTCCACTGTAAGGAGTGTATTTAGTGGCAATGTGCGTACAAATCTAGGTAGTTTTGTCGAAGTAGAACTTCAACTTATACATTGATAATATCCCAATGACTTTTGCTAAAAGATACGGCAAAAGGGCAAAATAATACCAGATTATAAAAGATCGTCTATTGAAGAAAATTTACTGCATTTAATTTAGTGCGAAACAGACAGAGTAAGACAGCATCCACAGACAAAACCTCCATAGCTTTAGCAAAATGATCATGCATGATGCCATTCATGAAGGTCAAAATCTACTTACAATTATGTCTCTTTCGGCAATAATGCCACCACGCTCTCCCTCCAAAAGCCTTTTGGTGTTTGAAATATCGACCTCAAAAGTTTCTGCCAAAAATCAAATATTTGTTCACCGTTGAGTTCACAGAAGTTTTACTAGGGCGCATCACTGTACTCTTTTGTTATCGAAAAAAATTGTGGAAAGGCAAAATTTAAAGCATGATCAAACTGAGATGGTCATGGAGGGAGCAAAAGAAATCTTGATGCTTGCAAATGAAAAAACACACCTAGGTTGCGATTATTGATACCAATGAGCTGGATCCCATCTATGCCCAACACACGGTCCATTTCCCTTTCGTCATGCACCTAAAAGTAATAACAGGATTCACTTTAAACAAAATATCTTTATAACAACTATAAAGTAAAAGAATAATAATAGAACTATATTTTTTGTTTCTAGTACGAGACTTGCATTCAAGACTAGAATAATGTTTGCATTGCTTAATTAAATGCAGTAAACAGAAGCAATAAGCACAAAATACAGCCGTCGAAATATAGCAGACCTCAACCAAAGCTGCTAGACCAAGCATTCCGCATATTTTAGTCAAATATTTGATATCAAGATCAGGCAAGACAGCAGCAATTAGGAGGATCGCATCCGCACCCTTACACCGTGCGTAGTAAATTTGCCAGGCATCAATTATGAATTCTTTGCAGAGGAGAGGGCACTGCATTATATCAACAACTTCAGAAGCTCAAATTTAGTATATTTAGGGAAAATACAAGAAAATTGACTGTTTGGATATTCATAGGTAGATACATCAACAACTGTTAAAAAATTCGAAACTACTATTATTCTCCAAAAGTTGAAGCTGGCAGACAACAGTATATTTTATATATTTATATTGAACAGCAAAAGGCATTGAAGCAAACATAGTTGCTAACTGTCGAAACGATTAAACAAACCTTAACTCCTGCTTTGCGTATGGCCTCAAGATTTTCAAAGCTTCCCTGGAGGAAAAGCAGACAAATATGCAGAACGTTCAATCAAGTGAATATGACCAAATTCAATTTCTGATAGATGTTCTAAACTCTGAGTAAAACCAGAACTTCAAAACTTAAATGCTTACCTGAAAATACTTTTCATCGGTGAGGACACTTAGGCATGCTGCCCCATTTTTCTCATAAGCTTTAGCTATATGAACCTGTTTTTGGCCTTACCATTAGCTGGCAGCATTTAAATTCACAAGGTAAAAAAACTTAATGCTCCTTCGAAAAGCAGATCCTACGTTGCGAGGAGCCAAAGCAGTAGGCAGAGAAGCACAGATATGTTAAATTTATGCAAACTACAGATATTGTCAAAGCTTCGTGTTTTGTTTTGATGCTTGCGGCCCTAGATATCTAATATTCCACATCTGTAATGTATGGGCGCTTTAGAGATATAATTTAACAGGAAAGGGCCGATTCGCTCACAGCAATATAGCTATACAAATGCAAAATGAACCTACAAATCATATTAGTTATGCATTACAGTACAATACTTGCATCATGTTGAAAATTCCAGCCAAATTGCCATGAAAAAATTCATAAGATTTGTTTAGCAATAATATAAATGATATACGAAACAGGCAATTACGATGACCTAATAATTGAAAAAGAAATGAAGTATTGCAGCATGAATTTATAATACTTCATAAAATGTATAATCTCAGTTTAAGGAACAATACTGTTGTTATTTCAGAATGTACACGTTGAAACACACCTTCCGTAACCGTGCAAAGGACTAAAGGAGCAAACTTACAGGATCAAAGTCCTCCCTGAGAACACCTTTGCTTGGAGAAGCCTTTTTCACCTCAGCTATCAAAGCGGGCATTCCTGTCCGATTATACGAAGCCTTCAGAGCCCCAATGAAGTCTCTAACAGGAGGAGCTTCTTCAAGAGCTTTCTTCAGTACAGATAATGGCTTCCTTTCTTTTATCTAGAAAGCAATCAAAAAAAAGAACCGAATACAAAACTCTTCAACCCAGGATTCAAGAAATAACACTCAAATATATATTCACAAGTAGGACCAGAACATGCCTGCTGAACTTCCACGTCCTTGTCCCAGATAATTTTCTCTAAAATGTTTTGTGGGGTGTTCCCCTCGTTCTCTAGACGGAATTCAAATGGCCCAACCATGTGGGTAGGCGGCCCTGTTAGAGGCCGTCTTCTGATTCTTATTCCATGCTTTGCTGCAGCGTCATCTACTGACTCCCCAGTATCCCACCCATTGTCTGCGGTCGAGCTTGTTATGTCATCACTATTGGAAGTAACGGTGACGTTTGAATCTTTGGACACCTAAAGAAAAGCCCACAAAAAATGCATAATTAGTGTCAAACTTTGTAAAAAGAAAATTACCATTCTCAGTTGATTATTCAATATAGATGTTGGATATGACAATACTATAACAACAAGAGAAAGTATACAAATGCTTTTCGTCTTATTTTTTGCATCAAATCCAATGCTGAACATTTTGTTGCATATTGCATCTTGAATGAAAAATGCTTTCTTTCCAATTTATTATCACAAAGGCAATACATTTCAGCTAATGAAACGGAACATAACATTTCATTTTTGCACAAAAGGTGTGTCGCATGCCGCTAAATTCACACATATATTACATGCACAAGTACATGCACGAACACATAATCTTAAATTAACACAAGGAATCAACACAAACTCCTCCAGATTACCCCGACAAGTTAATTATGCCCACTCATCACCGTAAAACTACATTATAATCTTAAATTAACACAAGGAATCAACAAAGAGCTATTCCAAAACACCCTATCACCATAAATTTGGAGCATAAACAGTTTGATTCAAACATTTCTAACTAATAAAACACCAAATCCGATACCCGACTGAAATTAAACTACGAATAACCAAAAGGAAGAACTTATAGGGAGCAAAAACCAAACCTTCTCGGCACTGGCGCAGCGTAGAGGGCTCGGGTTCGGTTTCCCCCTTCCGATCATTTGGATCCCCAAAGTCCGATCCCTGGCGATGAGATTCCTCGTGCTCCTCGGGGCGAAGAGGCCCGGATTCGAAACCCTAATCCTCGGTGGGGCTCTAATGGCGATCCCCTCCATCTCTCCGCAAGCGTAGAGGGAGAAGAGGAGGAGGAGGTCGAAGCCACGGCTATATATCTATCGCTTCGCTTCGCCCTAGTGAGCCCGCACGTGAACTCGGCACTGACCTTTGATTCGGCGCCGGTTATAAATACGGCGACGATTTCGACCGCTGTCATTTGCCGTCCTTTAAAAATAAATTTCTGCAACTCGAGGCTTCTCATCGCCGACTTCAATATAACGACATTCATCAGGGCATGCATTAACATAAAACTGTACGGACACTCTTGACAAATTCTACCTCATTTGCAATTGTAACATATTTTTTAAAAAACTTATTATTGATTTTTGCAAGCATTTAACGCAACAAGCATTATTCTCGATGTCTAAAAATATTTTCTTAATCCGACAATCAGTGAGATAAATTATTAATAAAAATTTTTAATATATATCAGCACAGAGAATATTTTAGTGTAATAATAAGATAAGAATATAATAAACAATCAACATATATTAATATAGATATTTTTTATGAAGGATATATATTTGTCCAGTAAATTTGACAATAATTTAGTACAACGGTATTTAAATTTTTTTTTTTTAACCTTCTTTATTTAGTGGAAAGATGAACTTGATATATGGGTGGACAAGCAACGACCTCATAGGGGGCGGAAAAAAAAAAAAAAAAAAAACTGCTTGATTCTTTAGAGAGAGGCGACTCCAAAGATTCAAAGCTACTTAATTTTTAGAAGCTTACCAACAAAGGGGTCCGGCCGGTCGTTCTAAATATCACTTCGTTACTGATCTCCCAAATTATCACCAGCGTGCTAACAGCACGGTTATTCTAAATTCTTATTTATTAGTATAATTTATCTATTATTATTTTAAAATTTATTATTGAGCCTAAAACAGAGAGGGTGGTTAGAATCGCACTCCTCTCCCGCCATTAAACGAGAGGATAAGGTTCTCTCTCTCTCTCTCTCTCTCTCTCTTTACTGAAACAGTAAATACTCACCTTCATCTCCTCCTCCTCCTCCTCCTCCTCCTCCCATGGCCGATCCTTCCATATCCCTCCTCCGCACCTCCTACCACCTCCTCCCCCCAAACCCTTCCCCTCCTCCCCTTCCTCCTCCTCCGCTCCTCCGCCTACCCCCCACCCTCCGCCGCCGACGCCTCAGCTGCGCCGCCGTATCGGCCTCCCCATCGGCGGCGGTGGCGGCGGGGGAGGGGGAGGGGGATGGGTCGATAAGGTGGGGGTGCGAGATCGAGTCGATGGAGAGCGCGGGGGCGCTGCAGCGGTGGCTCTCGGCGTCGGGGCTCCCCCAGCAGAAGATGGCGATCCGGCGCGTGGAGGTCGGGGAGAGGGGGCTCGTCGCGCTCAAGAACATCCGCAAGGGGGAGAAGCTCCTCTTCGTCCCTCCCTCCCTCGTCATCTCCCCTGATTCGGTGCGCCCCGCCCATTTTTTGTAATCGTAGCTTCTCCCTTCGTAATTCCGTTTCTTTGTTATCGTCCTTGTAATCGTAGCGTTTAATTTAGTTAAAGCGTAAGTCAATCTATAGACATCTTATATACTTCAGATTACTCAAATCAAAGTAACTAATCGATATGTTACGTAGTAAAATCGAAGCTTTTACCTTTTGTTTTTATTTTTTTGCCGACACCTGCTTAGTTTGCGTTGGTTTGATTCAAAAACAATTTCGGTCAATTAAGTTAGAAACTTGCTAATTTATATACTATTTCGTCAAATTTAATGGCTCTTAACTGATTTTCAGTAGCTTAAAAAAGCCACTAAATAACCATGTTATATATATGCTGATTACCCCATGAAGGACTACATTCATAGTCCCAGAAATGCTATTAATATCAGATGTCTTAAGCTTCTCTTATCAAATTCACTTTGTTAAGGACATCACTAGATTGTAGGCTCAAAGTTCACTAAGCTTTTGATTCATGTATGATTTAAGGTTAAGGAGAACTCTGACTAACTGTTATGAGGCATTTAACATTAAACTTCACTGGCACATCTTTCAATCGAACTCAAACTAAACGTATCTTTTTGCTTGCTAGTAGGCAAGCTTTTAGAAGTTTTCGATGTTAACCTGCAGGAATGGAGCAGCTCAGAAGTAGGTAATGCGATGAGGAGACACTCAGTACCAGATTGGCCGCTGCTCGCAACTTACCTGATAAGCGAGGCGAGTCTCAGCAGCTCTTCACGATGGAACAGTTATATCGCAGCCTTACCTCGACAACCTTACTCGCTTTTATACTGGTATAGCCAAACTTCCTATTCGCCTACTACTTGAGAATTTGAAGAGAGAATGGTTGATGAGGCAAGAAATATTTTAGTGTTCTTGCTCTCACTTATTAAGGATTTACTCTCAGATTTCTCCCCTACAGCTGCTATATATCATTGCAGGACTCGCTCCGAGCTTGACACATTCTTGGTAGCATCGCCAATTAGGAAAAGAGCCATTGAAAGGATAACCGATGTTACAGGAACGTAAGTAACTCTCCTTCTTTTCTTTGTTATTGCATTTGCTTTGGAACATTAGAACCAGCTCTGTGTTTGGTTACTTTGGTATACTTTTGCAGGTTCATTGATTTAAAGGAGAGAATATTTTCCAAGCATCCAGATCTGTTCCCTGAGGAGGTAGTTTTCTGAAGAAGGCTGCTGTTCAGTATGCAAACTGTTGAGACAGTTAGACCTGTTTATAACTTGCGAACATTAAATTTAGGAATTACCTATATCTAGACTCTGATGAAGTTGTAATCACTCTCAGGTGTACAACATGGAAACATTTAGGTGGTCCTTCGGCATTCTCTTCTCACGGTTGGTGAGTAAGCTTTTTATGAGTGATCCAGTAATTGGGTGATTTGTACTTCTCCAGATTGTAATTTCGTTCTCCTTGGTCTAATCTGGACTTGGGCTTTGTTCTCAGTGTAGATTTCTGACTCCATCATGGTCTTAGTGCCAACTTGTTTATTTCTAGTTAGTTATAAACTTAATTGGATATTTACTGTGGCAACACAGGTTCGCTTGCCATCTATGGATGGAAAAGTTGCATTAGTTCCTTGGGCCGACATGCTTAATCATAGCTCTGAGGTATCAAGTTACATTTTTTTGAAAAAATTGACGTCGGGCAGTTGGATTCTTGGATTGCCTGTATATCAAATTTTATCATTTCCGGACTTACCTACATGTTCTTGTTCATATTTACTTCACGTGTATATCTGTAGCTTGGTATAGATAGAGCTGTAAGTTTGTTCTTTGAGTGTAAGCATTTGCGAGATAGACAGAAGACAAACTTACTAATTTGAACTTACTATTTTGAATATCTTTCAGCTTAGATAATTTATATGAATGGTCTAGGTGGAAACATTTTTGGACTATGACAAGTCATCACAAGGAATAGTTTTCACGACCGACCGCTCATATCAACCAGGTGAGCAGGTAAATTTGTTCATTGTTCTTTATTTTAAGTAATTTTCTAAAACAATGTCAAATTTTGTGATCTTGCATATTTGAAAAGGCAAGCAACATAATAAGTTTTGTTGCCAGACTTAAAACCTGTTTAGAAAGTAAAAACTATTTCGAAAGTACTCGTTTATTATTTGTCTTTATCAATAGTTTCGTCTTTGAATATATTTTTCTCAATTTGACTTTTTTTATCCGATCTGTACAGGTATTTATTTCTTATGGTAAGAAATCAAACGGAGAGCTATTGCTCTCATATGGCTTTGTTCCAAAAGAGGGCACAAATCCAAATGACTCAGTTGAGTTGTCAATGTCCGTCGACAAGTCCGATAAATGCTATGAAGCTAAGCAAGAAGCCCTAAAAAAGTATGGTTTATCGACGTAAGTACCGGATATCCGCCCCCACGTAACGCTTGAATCTGTAGGCTGCTATTACCTAAGGACAAATGTTTATCTAAACTTACACAAACATTTACTCCAAACTTGTTTTGCAAATGATGTAATGCTCACCACATTCTCATGTCTTGGTTTTGAGCAGGTCGGAAAGGTTTCCTTTGCAGATCACCGGATGGCCGCTCGAAATGATGGCCTATGCTTACCTTGTGGTGAGCCCGCCCAACATGAGCCGATGCTTCGAAGAGGTAAATCCTGTGAGCCCGCCCACTCGAAATGACGGCTCATGCTGAAAACTCTCTTTGACACCCTGGGCATATTTTTGCAGATGGCTGCTGCTGCATCCAATAAAGGAACTGCAAAGGCTAAACTAAACTATCCTGAATTGGAGGAGCAAACTCTTCAGTTTATCCTGGATTGCTGTGAATCAAGCATATCAAAGTACAACAAATTCATAGAGGTCGAGCTTATTAAACTTTGTTCCGCTCATCGTTCCTAGAACTTCGTCTAACATTAATATGCTTAATTACTTACTGTTAGACACGATTGATTGGAAATTTCTTAATTTGTTGTAAGATATTCGGATATATTGTTAAATTAAACATTACAGTTTTACTTTCTCAAACTTATGCTGCGTGAATTTCACTTTGCGAAAAAGAAGAGAATTTGGTGGTAATATTTAGTGATATTTATTGTGTATATATATATATATATATATATCCAGGGTGGTGCCACCTTCGATTTGATTGCACTGAGTGCAAAGCAAGCCAATAGGAAAGTGCTTCTGAAACAGCTGGCGACAGACCTATGCATCAGCGAGCGGAGGATTCTGTACCGAGCTCAATATGTAAGTGCTACGCCACTTGATCCGCATTTAATTTCCAATATATAAATTTAGCCAACCTAGGTGAAACCACGACGAAGTAATAGTATGTAATTTTTTATTTAGTTGCTTGTTTGGCCTTGCTCGGCGCTCTGACCACCTCTAGTAAAAAGCTTTGAGCAAAATGAAAGGCCTGGAGCTTCCTACTACGGTGGGAAGTTGAAATGAGATTTTTAGTCCAAAAGGCAGAAGCTCCAGTTTAAGGTATTTGATTCCAATATATATAAAAAATACTATTTGAGTAGCAGTTCATAAAATGACAATATACTCTCTAGTAGGACCAAACAAGCCATAAGTAACATACTCAAAATCGGCTTCAAGGAGATGGTGTTGTCTTTACATAAAAGCATTGCGGTTTAAATGTGCGCAAAATTTTCTTTTATCTTTATTTTTCTCTTATCTTTATTTTTCCCACATAATGTAGATACTGCGAAGGAGGTTGAGGGACATGAGGAGCGGCGAACTTAGAGCTCTTACAATATTGAATGGATTTCGAAAGCTATTCAAATAGAAGGTTGAGCTAAAATATTTCTTTTCTTCATTGGGAATCACTAAACACGATGAAGAGTAGCAATGCTTCCTCATTAGTTGTCTCTTTCTTTTGATCTCAAATATTGTACCAATCGAGTTACAGGGAAGCAGCTTCGATTTGTTTATCGCATTTTTTAAGTTCCTGAATCTTATGGAAATTCCCGTCATCCCATGTCCACATATTGGTGTCAAATGTTACCTTTCTGCTGGTATCTGAGGCTTCAGTTGTATTCAAGACACCGCACATGCTCAATCACATGTGAAAATCAGTTATATGTTTCGGTTCTGCATTCTTTTCTGCTGAGACTTTGTGACAACAATTAGATATATGCGACCATGTCGCGATATGCATAGGGTAAACTTCATCCTCCAGTGTTTTTCTTCGCTTACCCTTTGCCACCCTTGATATTTGAAGCTTATATTTTGGTACCTTGTACTTCTGATTTTGTTTCATATAAGAATCTGTTTGGAAGTAAGATAGTAAAATACTACAGTTTACACCACTCTGGGTAAGTTCTCTACCTTTTCTGATGTACAACCCCGAGATCTGTAATTTAATTTCTTCGAGCTTCGAATATTTACCCAGCCAGATCCATTATAATGAACTGAAGGAGAAAGTATATTTGAAATAGGTCATTAAGCTTAATTCCAAGTCCCATTTGCTCCACTAGGGAATTCCTTGCTTAGCATTGCATATGTCTGAGGACTTGGTCTACAATTCCTCTTCTCTAAAAAACGACAACATCTCAGAAAAAACATCAACATGGCCCTTTCATAGCAGGCCATCAATAAGCACTTTCCAAGTGATCTCATCAGAGTTATACTTCTTCAAAGGTGAGTTATAGAACATTGCTTTAGCCTTACCATATTATTATTATCGGTTCATAAAAAGTGGATATTTAAGTAAGTCATACGAATCCGAATTTAAAAGACCAAATAATTTATCTGTATTATAATATTACTGATTTAATAGAATCATAGATTTCATCTTTCCTAATTAATTAATTATCGTATAAAGCCCAAGTCTTAGGAATATAATGATAGAATAATTCCTTAACACACTCCTAATAGCAAAAAAAAACAAAAAAAGATATGGCCTACATTTACCTCCTTGCTTTTCCCGCCAACTCCTCTGTATAAACACGCCTCTCTCTGCCTCTTCACAGCCATCTGGTAGCCCTTCTGCTTCTCCGGCGGCCGCCATCTTACCGACCGTAACTGCTGTAACTGTCGCCCCGTAAATGTTTTCCAAGATCTTCGGAGGCCGTGCCGCCAAATCGAGCGGCGCTCTCCGAAACCCGACGGAGCAGAAAGTCACCGCCTCGTTCCCCGACCGACCCCCGAGCCCGCTAAGAATTATCCATGCCGGCGGTTACGTGGAGTCCTACTACATGGCGACCCCTGCGGTCTCGATAATCGAAAGGTACCCACTGGCGGTGCTGGCGCGGCCCGACGTGTTTCGTCGGCCGTGGGAGGCCGTCGTCCATCCCGACGAGATCTTGAAGCCCGGCGAGAAGCTTTACATTGTGCCACGGCGTACGGTACTAAAGCTGCAGAAGCGCGCTCGGCGACCAAGGGTTTCTCCGCCTCAGCCTGATACAGTTGATGCATCCGAGAGCGACAGCAAGAAAATGAGCAAGAGCGATGACCGCGCCGCACCCGACAAAGCGATTGCGGAAGAAAATGTCAAGCTCAGCAATAGGAGAGTGAGGTTTGCAGGGATGTGGCAGCCGTCACTCGCGGCGATCGACGAGCGATCACCGTTCGTGGAACCGCTTCTTCCTTCGCCGATTGAAGGCTTCATCTGATAGATTCTGATCTTTACGCACTGATTTATATGTCATTTTTATTATACTTATTTACCTCTTTAGAAACTACATTACGTTGATCAGCCAATACAGAAGAGTTGTTTCATAAGCAAACTTAAAATGTTTATCCACTTGAAGCCAAAAATTCTTTCTACTGTATTCGTTCTAGGAATGAATGTTTCCAGCACCAAGAGTTCTTCCATATTCAATTAACTGACCCATTAAATTGTCATAGTTAAGGTTTAATTCTTAATAATGTAATATGAGACACTTACTAGGGTTAGTTCAAGATTATATCCATATTTTCGAAAGCTCCTAATGATATACATATACCTTACTTGTAGTAAGCCCGTTTTGAACCAACCTGACCCGACCGGACCCAACACGACTCAGACTAATCTAAACTAAATACATGACACTATCACAGAAATGGGTTCACCATCTACAGCCCAAGCATTAGATCGTTCTTGGCATCCAAAAGAATGGCTTTTCGAACCACAGTTGGTACAAGTGCTCTTCCTTGGGCCAAAAGAATGGAAAAATTAATTTTCATGTAACTTTTGCACTTATATTAAGCAACCATTCCAAATTTGGACCTATTTGATGCAGTTAAGGAAATGCCAGATTAAAGAGCAAGGAGTGTTTTTATAATATAGCCAAAAAAATATGACATTTTCCTGCAACTTTCGTGGATTGTTGAAGAATAAAGGGAAGAAAAAAAAAGAAAATCAGTTATCTGTGCCATAAACGAGAAGAACCGGAGGAACTGCTAACTCTAAATAAAAGCGAAACTGAGAAAATATTTAGCAACTCAATTGACTAAGTTCTTACTAACTTTTGCAGGAAGATGAGAAACCGTTACAAAATGAGAAAGGTAGAGTATTCCATTGCATATTTACGCTTGAAAACTAGATATCTAGTATTCGGCACAGAACATGCAGGTTTTCGCCATCTCAAAAACGACACTTCAAAATTACCTCAAAAGTTCAGCCATACAATTCACGCCATGGTTCTTGGGCACCCCGCGATTTCTCTAACTTTTTGTCCTGAATGCTTTCTTTGGAGAAGCTCAAATTAGCGCGGCCGGCCAAGAAGTTCCCTATTTCGTAAAGCGCCTGGAACACAAAACAAAAAAAGAGAGGAAAAAAAAAAAATCAACAAATTGCTCCACTAGTGAGGGAAGAACAGACAACTAAAAGTACTTAGGAGGTATAATTATGAACCGTCCCTGTACCGAAATATAAAAATTAAACAACATAGTATGGAATCTTTCCTGCAATTTGAAATTGCATACCGGGCTCCATCTGTAGCCCAACATCTATTTAGTCACATGCTAAGCACAAGACCACTGTCCTTAAAACGACCATTTTAACCCTTTTCCTGCATAGTAACTTTCACTTTCACTTCAATTGGTACAATTGTAAAATGGTCAGTTCAGATGACAATGGTTGCGCATAGAGCCAGGGATTCAATTGCAACATAAAGGAAATTCAGGACTAAAATGTTTGAGTAAAAAATACGTGGACAAAGCGGCAACATCACTAAAGTACAGTACAGTAAACGCTATAACTAGAAATGGCAAAAATGAGGTATAACAGCAAGAAAGTCCTTGACGAGCAGCATGAATAACCTTATGCAGTATACTGCCAATAAAAAGCTTTGAACTAGATATTTGTCAATTCATCTCAATAGTAGTTTAACATGCCGTCAAATGGGCCCCTAGCTCTAGCACAAGGATAATATTAATAAGTCGACTTCATATATGTTGCAGCTAGCAACTGGTTTATTTGCTCAGAGTTCATGCCCTGTTAGGTATCATGTTTAAAATTTTTAAAAGCTAAACCAACTACTAGCTTTCACATGTACAGAGCGAGCTAACTCATCGATGGTATACGGGAACACATTCTAAGGTACACATAGCACTACTCCCAAAACCAAAAAAAAAAAAACTAGCTTCTACCATTACAGAGAATTTTAGTCGAACCTCAAGCTCACGATCAGCAGATCCTTTACTTTGCTGTTCACTGCTCGGAGCAATAAGGAGAACCGTAGGTAATTTTGACACGCGTACAACTTGAACTAAGCAGGCGAGAGGTTCGCTGCGAATTTGAAATGACGGAGGCGGCACGGCAAGTCCAGAAACTAACGTATCAGCAGAATTGTTTGCATCTCCTATTTGAGCTCCATAAATGGTAATTGCCTCTGCTGATTTTGCTCGATGCGCGACTTCATGATCAGCATTTAGAGTTTTTGTGATAAGTGGAAGTATTAGGACCGGAAGATGTGAAAAGTTAGCCCAAGTAATTGATCCAACAATTTCGTTTATCGCACATGCAGCAACAGGAGGTGCATAATTTGGGAGAACCAATATAGAGACCTGGGATTCATTACGCAAAGTTAGGCAAATGTACTATTATTTCTATTAAAAGCGAACTATAAAGTAATTTACTTCTATACGATTTCACAAACAAAATGTACCAATCTACATAAAGCAACATCTTATCATCTCACAAAAAAATAGCTAACACACTGTTTTTTATCAATTATTAGGATACATAAAGCCAAAAATAGACAGTTATTGTCCAAACCCCACCTCCAATCAAACACACATAGACAAATCACTCCAACATCATTAAAATCAATGTTCCCAGCATAAGGTTCCACCAACTATGCACATAACATACAAATCGAATCAATAGATCGATGACACGTTAACTAGTAGATCCTGTACACCTCCGATGCAATGAGATCATCATCATCATCTAGGGTTTTGCGGCGAAGATCACTAACCTGAGGCGATCCGCGGGGATCGACGAAGTGGATCAAATCGCCCGAGGCGCTGGTATCCGTGATGCCGTACTTAGCCAACGAGATCTCGAAGGGAGAGGATTCTCTGGAGGGATCAAGCAAATGAGAGGTCGATCGATCGAGGGCGAAAGGGAGAAGAGATGTAGGGTTGCGAGAGATGTAGGGATCGAACCTCGTGAGGTGGGATTCGGGGGCGGGGCGGAGAGCGTCGGCGAGGGCGATGCCGAACCCGTCGGGGTCGCGGACGAGGACGATCACCTTCGAAGCCACTCTCATGCTTCCTCTCTCTCTCTCTCTCTCTCTCTCTCTCTCTCTCCCTCTCCCTCTCTCGGTTAAAGGAAAAAAAAAAACAAAAAACACAAAAAAGAGTAACGAGAAATGAGTATGCGGAAAATGCTTGTATTAAAGTATATAACAATAATAATTTGGGTGAAAACGTATCCATACTATCCTGAATTTTATTAATAGTATCGAACACTTAGTGTCATCAAATTTTTAATTATTGGATAAAAAAATATATGACTAAAATGATAGTGGTCCCTTGAGATTGAGTAAGTGGTTAGTTGAATAGCATAATCTAACGAATAAAAATGATTAAAAGATAGATCCAACAGTAAAAAAAATTGATACTATCAAAAACTTGATAGTATCGATAGTACAGTAGATGGACTTGTACTATCCCTACATTTTTGTCTAAATTTCTTAAAGTGTCCCGTAAAATGGGTAAACTTCAAATACCACTCCCGTGGTTTAGCATTTTCTCACATTAGTACCATGTGGTTTAAAGTGTATCAAGTTAGTACACTGTGGTTTTATTTTTATCTTTTCGTCAGTTTTTTCGTTAATATTTTGTTAAATTATATACAAAAAACTTCATATATCCCACCTAGATTTATTGAGTATTCACTTCAATACTCTTTAGTTTTAACTTTGTCACTAATTTAACAACAAAATTAGTAAAATCTATAATAAAAAAAATAAAAAATATATATATATGGCACTAAATTGATACACTTTAAACCACATGGTATTAAAGTGAGAAAGTGTGAAACTACAGGAATAATAGTTGAAGTTTTTCCTTATTAAATTTTACACTTTTCAAGTTTGCTATTAGAAATTAAATAAACGAAACCTCTTATTAGTTTGGGGCTTTTTCATGTTACTTTCACTCAATCTCCCTTTTTTAAATATACAAATTATTTATGATGCATAGTACGAAAATTTCTTTGGAACATCTCTTTATAAAGAGATAAAAATGCTACAAGAAAATTATTTTATAATTTTTAATATCTCGAGAGATAACAGCCATTAGTTAAGCATTGCAAATGATTAATCATCCATTTAAGGCTAAAATATATATTAATTAGTACAAATTAGAGGCATAATTTTTCATCGACAAAATCAACCTACACTGAATTACTCGTAAATTTAAATCAAACGAATCGAAATGAGTCGATCTGATTCAATAATTTCGAAAAACGTTAAATAGCAGACAACTAGTCTTACAGCATGTTTATTTCTCCGTAATTGATTTTAAGATGAAATTAATTTTGGGCCGAACAAAAAGTATGGATATTTTTTTTAGTTCATCATTATTTGTTTAATGATAAGTCAATAATTTGGAAGCGAAACTTTCTCCTATTTTGTTATTTAATTGATAAAATATTAATTAATAATAGAAATTTAAAGCTTCACCATTTATTATATTTATATTATTGAAACTTTTCACACAAACACTCCGCATAGGAGACTGTGAAAAAAAATAAAGTTATACCAGTTAATATTGTTTATCATTTTTTTTTTCTCTCCTAATTAACTTTGTCACAATGTCATCTAAGATAAAGCCGATTATAATGTGAGCTAGACTCGTATACTATCGCTAGCACGGAAGCCTTTGTACTATCAAATTATTTTTAATAATATAGCTTCCAAATCGACGATCGACTCCGTTAGATTTGATCTACACTATCAAAAGTATTTGGAAACAAAATTTTATAATTTTTCGGTATAATTTACCTATCAAACGAGTAATCTAAAAATAAACGGCTGAAAAAAAAATCTCATAAAAAATGATCATAAAATATTTGAAATTAAGATCAGAGATATTGATCTTACTCTAAATAGTGAAAAGTATTTTCTATAAGAATTTCATCAGTGTAGATCAAGTCTAACGAAGCCGATCGTCGATTTGGAAGCTGCATCATTGAAAACAACTTGGTACCACAGAGGCCTCCGTGCTACCGATAGTATATCAGCCTAGCTCTTGTAATATTTTCTAAAAAAATAAAATAAGGGAAAAAATTATTTGATGATAAATTGAACAATAAAAAAAATATTTGTAGAAAAAATCACTTCAGCTTTTTCACTTTTTGTGAAACAAATTTAACCACCATCTGTTTATCATGTAATTCCCGTGTTTGTTTATGTCCAAAGTCAAGCTTCACAGAACCCAAAAAAAAAAAAAGCTTTGTAGTCCCAATCATTCTCAAATCATTTTCCCACTGTTACAAATATCAATATTTTAATCCCTCCTTTTATTATTTGGCTAAGTAAATTACGCTTTTAGTCCTCCCCTATAATATTTTAGACTTCAGAATTTAGTTTAATATAATAATTTTTTTTTAATTTAAACTTTATAAGATTATTAAAATTAAATTTTACCATTTAATTTAGTTGACTAAATAGTAATATATTAGTGATATGAAGTGGTATAATATATTAATTATTATCGTATCATTAATCATAATAATATTATAGTATAGTGACCCGCGCGTTATGTCGGGTAGATACTGTTAAAGTAAAAATTTATATAAAAATAAAACTATAATAAAATTAATAATATAGTCTATAGTATACACAAACATTTTTAAAAAATAAAATTATAATAAATTTTTTTTTATTATTTTAATAAAACTGTTAAATTTTATTCAAAAGAAGTTGTATATCATTCAAATGGGCGATTAAAATTTTTTCTATAACACAATAATTAAATGAGAAAAAAAAAGATCTCGCTCTTTCCCAAATTAAGGGGTGAGTATCTGTAGGATATAGTCATGAAAATTAATTTATAAATATACATTTTTGTATTATTTTTACTTTTGCTATGTATCGATATTTAACCAGTTAAATTAGATAGTGATATTTAATTGCTACAAACTAAAAAATTTGGATAAAAAATCATAATAAATTTGAGGACCAAAATATGATGTGACTGTAGTTTGAGCACCAAAATTGTAATTCCACATAGTTTGAGGAGCAAAAATGTAATATAGCCAAAATTATTGCTCAAGTATAAATATCATAACTCCTTGCGGGGGGTGGGAGAGGATCCAAAAAAAAAAGACAAAAAAAAAAAATCATAATAAATTTGAGGACCAAAATATGATGTGACTGTAGTTTGAGCACCAAAATTGTAATTCCACATAGTTTGAGGAGCAAAAATGTAATATAGCCAAAATTATTGCTCAAGTATAAATATCATAACTCCTTGCGGGGGTGGGAGAGGATCCAAAAAAAAAAAGACAAAAAAAAAAAAAAAACATGAATCGGATTCTGTGCTCCCCCTTTCTCCTCCTCCTCCTCTCATGGATTCCCCTGCTCTAAAGGTGAGGTCCCTCTCTCCCCTCTCTTTCTCTCTCAATCTGTAGGATCCTACGAAAACCTACTCTTTGAATCGGTGGGGTTCGTTTCACCCTGAAAATTCGCGAATCGGGAGTGTCGGGATCGGCATCGGGAGCGGATAATGCTTCCGCGGATCATCGAATCGTTTGTGGTTGTTAGTATGAGTTTGATCTGTTTCAATTTGGAAAAAAAAAGGTTTTTTGATCTGTTTCCTGTATGAGATTCTAGGGTTTGCGTCCAAGGCTTGTGGGATCTCATTGATCCTTTTGTTTAGACCGTGTTGCTGTTAGTTTTATGCTCGCGTTGAATAAATTCGGTCGAAGAAATATGAAGAACATTTTGAAATCTACTCTCAGTGTTGCAATGATGAAAAAACTGAGGACTCTACGATTTAGGGCTCTATTGATTTGAAATAAACACTATAGTGTTCATATCATTACTAAAATTGTGTACATGGTGTATTTTTTGACAAGAAGAGCACATTTGGTGGCATTTGCTTGTTTGTTTGTTTTCATTTTTGTGTAATTGGGTGGGTCTGTTTCTGCTATGATTTATGTACCTGCCATTTATGAATTAGTCGTTACACAGTTAACTATTCAGCAGGATGGCCTAAATGTTCATGCGGTTGTATAACTTTGATGTGAATCCTTTCCTCACATTGTCACTAGTAAGAGAATAGGCATGTCGGCTTTCTCTTTATTGTTTTTCTTTCACTTGTGTTAAGGCGAGTGGCATGAATCGTTATGTTAAAACTTCTGTTGCTGAGCTCTTTTAACCCCTAAATTCTCTTTCTGTTAAAGGAACAATAATCTCTTGATTATTTGTGTGCTGTAGTAAGTTCATACTTTTAAGTCACCAGAATTTCATTGCCCATCTTGTTTGAGATTTTGAAATGATCGTTGGAAGTTTAGGCCTTATATGTTTTCTTTCTGATCTAGCCACATTTATATGCATTCCAAGTATGTTAAGTTTTTAACCTCTGTCAAGAAAAATTATGCTTGA
Source organism: Ananas comosus (assembly GCF_001540865.1). NCBI lineage: Eukaryota > Viridiplantae > Streptophyta > Magnoliopsida > Poales > Bromeliaceae > Ananas > Ananas comosus. The sequence goes on from NC_033640.1 coordinate 10,386,935, forward strand.
GCTGCACGATTGCTGTTCACTTTTGTAAATTCCTTGTGTTTGAGCCGGATTGCTGTTCAGTTTTGTAACATTCTTATGTTTGAGCATAGGTGGAGATAACTATAAAGGATCTTATGATCTTGGTTGAAATAAATGAAATGCTTATTGGTTTCGTCGCCTGGTTGCAGGTATGGAGTATGTTTATGAGCAGCCAATATCATGTTGCAGTGCTTAGAGGGGATCAAGCAACTATTTGTTGTCCTTTTGAAGTGTTGTGATCTCGACAAGCAGCCAAAGGGTCTTGAAGATCCTGAACTTTTAGCAAGGGAAACAGTTTGTATGTTTCGTCCTACTTCCATAAGTTGATATTGAAATTTAGTTGGATGGAAAGATAACATTGTGGGCTTTTATGGCACTTAATCTTTAGTACTGTATTGTAAAGATGCACAGCCATTCCCAAACTGTAATACAAAGAATAATTGAACTTTCAAAATAAAAATGTGCAGGCAAGAAATGGAATGTTTTTTATACATTTTTGCCATAGTTGGCTTTTCCCTCATGTATATTCTTAAATGCAAATAGCTACATTCTTCTGACATCGATTTTGTGCTTTGCACATCATATGCCGTACCTAGGCAATGAACTAGACCAGTTTATAATGATTTTCGTTTTCATGCAGTTAGTGTAAGTGAAATTGAGGCTTTGTATGAGCTATTTAAGAAGATAAGCAGTGCTGTGATTGACGATGGCTTGATTAACAAGGTAAGAGCTTATTTGTGGCATATTGTTTGCTGGCAGAAATTTTGTGAGATAGAAAAAGTTGAGATATTCGTTATATTTTCTTCCTTTCCAGAACTTCATCATATTGGTGCCTCTGCTAAGGGTTGATATTATTTTCTTCCTTTTTTTCCATCTATTCAATTGTTCACCCTTTGAAGTTCCAGATGCTGTTTTGTTCAGTCAGCTTCTTAGCATTCTGTTTTTTACCGTCTCTATCTTGCTGCAGGAGGAGTTCCAACTTGCACTCTTTAAGACTAACAAAAAGGAGAGTTTATTCGCTGATCGGGTATGTCCATACGAGGGACTTAAGATCACTAAAGGGTTTCCACTCCTAGATTGGACCAAACACTAAAAGTTCTCAACAGTGGGGAAATCTCCAGTAGATTTTTATACATTTGCAATTGCTTACAAGAATTTTTTTTTTTATTTTCATTGTTCTAGGTATTTGACTTGTTTGATACAAAGCATAATGGAATTCTAGGATTTGAAGAATTTGCACGTGCTCTTTCCGTATTCCATCCTAATGCTCCAATTGATGATAAAATTGAGTGTAAGTTATAAAATCTTCTAGCTGAGTTTCTCTATACGTTATGCTTATCTTTGTTGGGTGAAAATATGCTGGATGAACATTAGCACTTACACAAGAATGCTTGCAGTTTCTTTCAAATTATATGATCTCAAGCAACAAGGATTCATCGAAAGACAAGAGGTACTTTATGTTGGTTTACCATGTAATTAGCATTCCAGTTTGTAGCAACCAAGGACCATTTTAGTGGACTAGAGTTGTTATTCTTGATCCAATAACTAAATAGCTCTTCATTTCAGGTTAAGCAAATGGTAGTGGCTACACTTGCCGAATCAGGCATGAATCTTTCGGATGAAGTCATAGAAAGTATCATTGATAAGGTGCATGAATCAGTGATTTTATATTCTCGCTTAGTTGATTCTGATTGCATAACTATTGTTGTACAACTGCAGTTAAAGTCTTCATTCTTTTCTTTTATGTTATTATATAATAGGATGGGAACACAAGAAGTTGGTAATGATAGTTAATGCATGTCTAGATGTTTGTGCTGTTGGAGCATGTGACTTTTAGCCACCGTTTGGATTGGGTACAAGAGGGGGGATAAAGGTCTTATCCCCCCTCTTGTGACCTTTATCCCCCCTCTTGTACCCAAACACAAAGTTGGGTGGGTGGAACTATTGTTCCCACCCATACCGGGTTATCTCCTGGTATGGGTGGGAACAACCCAGGGGTGGGAACAAGCTTGTTACCGCTCCTTGTTCCCCTGGTAGGGAGAGAGAGAGAGAGAGAGATTTTTGTTTTAAATTAGAATTTAAATTTTTAAAATTTTAAATTTGTAATTTAAAAATTAGAATTTATAATTTAAAATTCTAAATTTTAAAGTTTAAATTTTAAATTTGATATTTTATATCTTTCAAATTTAAATTTGGTCTTACATTTAAAATTTGAAAATTAAAATTAAAATTTTTAAAATTGAAATTTTGAAACTTAAAAATTTTAATTTTAATTTCAAATTTTAAAATTCAAAAGTTAAAAATTAAATTTTAAATTTAAATTCAAATATAATGAGAGGGGTAATACCATTATTTTCTATTTATAACTATCAACTATTTTTCTTATTCCATCATATTCATCCAAACGCTATTGTTCTTATTCCCGGAAACAACCAAATTTTCATCCAAACACAAAATTGGTTTAGTTCTCGCTTATACCTAAACTTGTACCTTTCCCTGGTATAAGCTAGTTTTTACTTATATCCGAACCAAACAAAGCCAATATTATAGATATCAAGTACTCTTTCCCGAGATTGGGAGTAGTGCAAAGTTGTCCCAAATCAAAATACTGAAAATTTAGTATTTTGGAAAAAGAAACCTGTCTAACAGCCAGATGTTAGACAAGAACTGAATTAGGTGTCATGTCGTGTAACACTGAGTTTAAATTATGTGCTATGTCATCTCGTTGTGCATTTTTCATATTGACCAATAAATATATTCTATTTCTATCACTAGACTTTTGAGGAAGCCGACACAAAGCATGACGGGAAGATCGACAAGGACGAATGGCGCAGTCTCGTCTTGAGACATCCCTCTTTGCTGAAGAATATGACTCTCCAATACCTTAAGTGAGATTCTGTTATCATATACGTTCTTATTTTTAGTTCTTACTTTTATATTATGTTGAATTTTCTTGGAATGAAATGTCAACAACGTGAGCTTTGATTTTCTGAATGTAAACACAAAGTTCCACTGTATTTTTTGAGGCATAGATAACTGGCCAAGGTCTCAGTTGGCATTTCTTAGTTAAATTCCACTGTGGACGTAGTTCACTTGCACACTTTCAGTGTGTTTCAATGTGGTAGAGCTTCTTATCTTTCCACTTCCACAGTAGTACTCCTTCCGGGTGTAGGTTCACCACCATTTGTGAGAGACCTCTGGCAGCGGTGAGTTGACCCAGGAGAGAGGAAGAGGAGAGGAGAGTTGGAGAGAGATTGAGAGTAGAGGGAAGAGGTGGTGGGTGAGATGAGAGTGACAGGTAGAGAGATGGGAAAGGGTGGCAGTAGTCTAACTTGTAGCCTCTCATGCACTTATCAGCTAACTGGACTAAATATGTTTTTTTCCCCTCTTGCATCTTGTAGTTTTTCTTCCATTTATACTTTGCGAGGTTACTTTTTCAAGGATTTCTCAAACTATATATTTATGGTACCTTGGCACCCTCTTTATTTTTCAACTGCTTACATCATATGTATAGATCGGTGCTCAGGGAAGAGGAGGTGCGTGAGAGTGGACAGGCAGAGAGATGGGAAAAGGGTGACAGCAGTTCTCAACTGCTAACGATCATTGACGATTTGTTCACCTTTTTGAACGTTTTACACCATTATTAATTAATCCCATAGTTCGCCATAACCTGTCATGGACTTTATGTTCATTAGCTTCTACATGATTTGTCAGTAGGCATACGAAAATTTTTCTTTTATTCTGGCTCTCTTACATATTTAATCCTATGTGGTGAAATCTTTCTGTTCTGGTAGTATAAATAAAACTATCTGAAATTTTGTTGACACAGGGACATAACTACTACCTTCCCAAGCTTCGTCTTCCACTCTCAAGTCGATGACACCTGACGTTCCCGATCTTCATGCAACTCCAAAAGCGAGCTTTATGTGTTTCTGCAATGGTTTATTAAACTGATTTAGATTGTGCGAGCACCATTAGGTTAGTAAAGTGCGAAGAGAGATTGTGTTCTTTTCTAATTTTCTCCGCAATAACCTTTTTAAGTCTTTGTGGTTTGTATTGTGGGATTATTGTTTCCGTCTTTTTGTTGGTTCTGTAATTTTGTACAAAAAAACTGAATTGTGTCCAGTGGATTGCATTTCAAAGTTCCAAAAAAAAAAAAAAAAAAAAAAAAATGTTATTCCAAGTTGTTGAGGAAAGCACTTCTTCTGCTTTCACAAGCTGTATCAACCTATCCCCCCCCCCCCCCCCCCCCCACATACAAAGTGCTTCACTATTGTGATTACCGTATGCACCACAAAAGTGCTTCCTTGTAAAGTCCTTTCATTTTAAGTGCTTTCCGAAAAGCCGATGAGAACTGCAGGAAAAAAGCCACCGTCCAAGTGTGGATTAATAAAGACAGCATGCGAGGTCAAACCATGATCCAAGAATCAAAGGAGTATCTTGCCAAACATATATGAGATCTTTGATAGTCAAGTTGATGGTGAAGTTAATTCGCATAATTCTAAGAATCTCAATCAACATCCTTTTCTTGATCCCCAACCACTGATCTTATTTTGAACATAATGAGAATCTTGTACATTGGCAGTTGCAGGGCACATTTGTATGCTAGTTTTTTGCATTACTAGTGAATAGTATTAGCAAGTTACCTAGTGGTAACTTGTACACAGTGAAAATTTTCTTTTACAAATGAAACCACAAGCTTGTCATTATTTTTCAGGATAATGGTTTCCATCTATGTAAGGTGATTGATGATCCTTTTTATTTTTTTAAAAAAAAGACTTCGAGATTGCACAATATACTGATAAATTTACACCATATCAACTACCGCATTTATGCTGGGCGAATAAATATGATATGCCGAATAAGATATTTACGCATCCAAACAGATTCTCGAGGATTTCCTAGTGGTTATCTGAATTACAACTGTATATATACACAGACCCAAGCATAGGACCAAAGAAGGAGCTGTTTCATATTCTTTTCTAATCACAAGAGACAACTATTTTACCACCAAGATGGCTCCAGGATAACAGTCATCACTGATAATTTAACTACCCCACAATTCAAAAGGTGGGCCAAACCTCACCATCCTGAAACACCCAGCCTTGCCTTTTTGGCTGGATTCAACTCCAACTGTTCTGCAGAAACATGTCTACCAACAATTCTGAATGAAAATTGGCCCCTCCCCTCACATGTATGCAATGGACTTTTCCTCTGTCTCTCTCCTCTTACACTCTTTCCACCACTTCTTTCTATTTATAGGCTAGTATTGAGGTTCCCCATTATGAGAGAGATCTAGAGAGAGAGAGACAGAGATCTAGAGAGAGAGAGAGAGAGAGAGAGAGAGGAACTCCACAGGTATGCCTCTGTATCTCTTAGCTAGTGTTTCATCAATTTCATTATTATATATACTTCTTTGTATGATGTGAAGTTCTATTTGGTTCTGCTGGAGTCTCTGCATAAGTACTGTTTCTGCGAAACATCTACTGAATTAAAAGTCACTTGCAATTTTTTTTAATCAAAAACTCCCAAAAAGCAAATCTTTGTACTTGATGATTCCGCTTGTAAGATCCAGAAGCTCATTCTACTTTTCTATGTCATAGAAAAAACTTGCTTCTTGGAATCGCAAAGTAGCTAATGAAGATGTGGCTTGAATTTGATTTGGTTGATTAGTTAATGGCTTGCTGATTATGTGTGCTTTGTAGGTTTTGGGATGCTTACTTATTTAAGCAATAGCAGTCAGAAGAGAGAGGCCATTCCATCAGTGGAATTAAGTGGTCTGCCTGGCTCCCTGAATGCCATCTGGGAAGCTTGTCAAATTGGTTGACATGCCTCCTGGTTGGCAGTTGGGGAGCCATGCAGGTCTAATTTTTGCCTCATCACCATATACAGCAATATTGGAGGTGCTCTTGTATTAAAAACCCTCTCTCTCTCTCTCTCTCTCTCTCTCTCTCTCTCTCTCTCTCTCTCTCCTGTTTAACTAATTATATATATATATATATATATATATATATATTTTGAGAGATAGGTAGCACCGTAGCACGCTATCTGCTTCGTTTATTTCATTTAGAAATAAACTTAGCTAGAAATGTGAATCAACTAGGATTCGAACTTGGGTCTCAGGTATCAATGTTAGTTCAGATGGTATTGCATTACTTTCGGCTATGCTAGGATGCATGAGTATCTCATTCCAGTTATACCATCATGTTTGGATGGATGAAATATAGGAAAACTTCAAATACCACCCCTGTGGTTTCGCATTTTTTCACGTTAGTACTCCGTGGTTTCGCACTTTCTCACTTTAGTACCGTGTGGTTTAAAGTGTATTAATTTACTACCATGTGGTTTCATTTTTCTCTTTCCGTCGGCTCCTCTGTTAATATTTCGTTAAATTATATATAAAAAAACTTCAGATACCCTATCTAGGTTTATCGAATATTTACTTTAGTACCTTGAGTTTTTAACTTTGTCGCTGATTTTTTTTCCTCTATTAATATTTCGTTAAATTATATACAAAAAAACTTCAGATATCCTACCTAGTTTTATCGAATATTCATTTTAGTACCCTTTAATTTTAACTTTGTCACTGATTTAACGAAAAAAATTAGTGAAATGAATAATAAAAAGAGAAAAATGAAACCACAGGGTATTAACTTGATACACTTTAAACCACAGGATATTAAAGTGAGAAAGTGCGAAACCACATGGGATAACTTGATATACTTTAAACCACAGGGTACTAAAGTAAAAAAGTGTGAAACCACGGGGGGTATTTGAAGTTTATCCATGAATATATTATGCCGGATGTATCTTTGTTTTACTCAAGAAGTTGTAGTATTTGCTAAACAAGAAATATGATCAGATTTTAGAATAAAATAACATATTTTACTCTCTAGTCAATTTTTCGAAATAAGATAAATTGCTTTGTAGGTTGAAATATGTTACCCTATAAAATCCTAAATGACATATCTTTTCATGGGCAAATATATCATACAAGAAAACTTTTACTCAAACGGGATTTTGTGTCTTCTTTGGTAAATTTGATGATCCTTTGTCATACTTGTTATTTCTTTAACTGTACCTTTTGTTTTTCTTTTCTTTTACTTTTATTTTGATTGATAAATAAAACAATACATAAAAGGAAAAGTTAGATTCGGGGTAAATAAAAGGTTGAAATTGAGAGAAAAAAAAAAAAGTTAAAATGAGAATCTGGATATTAAAAATAGAAGCTAGCTCTAATTTAAAACTGTTGGGTTACATAACGACTGAATCAACGGTCGAGGTTTGGACTTGCATATAGAGATATGCTTACTACCTATAGTAGTATAGGAATCATATATATTTTTATCAGATCAGTGTATTTTGTGTGCCGCATCATCACTCTTGGAAATAAATAAATAAATAAATTATTTATTGCACTTACCCTACACACAATGGCCTCTCCGCAACTCCAAAGAGAGCTTAAGCTCCGTTTGAGATTGCGAAAAGACTGCGTTATATACGGTAAAAAAGTACGGCGAAAAAAATACTCTGTTTGTTTCCGTACGTAATATTACGTTCCCCATATTTCTAGTAGTCGATTATGATATATTTTCTACGATTCCACCAGAAAACATAGAAATATATATATTTTTATATACTTTTATCTTAACTCTATTTTATCTAATATCGCCAGATAGAGCTCAATATTAAGCTAAACCTTAATGGAATGATCTTAGAATGTTCTTTTAAGCTTCTATGGCGCAATTAATTAAATTAAATCTTAACATTTTAATTAATTATTCAAAAAATAGTCGGTTAATTAACTACTAATCTTCGATTAGTTGTACATGTAGGCCGAGTCAACACGCCATATATGTACAGTGATTTATTTCAAAGTGGGGTGGATACAGCAGCGACTTATTCGGAAGTGGGAAAATTAGATATTATTAATTGGTTGTGGAAATTGAAAAGTGCTTTTCGAGGAAGCTGCAGTAAAAGTCCATCGATCTACCAAAACCAAACCACTAATAAAATGAACTACGACGCGTCGTTATCTTACCCGCGACGAGAATTTAACATTCCATGCACGTTTGTACGTATAATAGTTGTATTTTATTTTATTATTATAATAATTATAAGGTAAAATAATGTCGAATAAAAATATTTTTCTTGTTTTTTTTAAGTGATTAGTCAACACACACGCATTACACTTTTCCTTGGTGATAACTTATTTACCAAGGCCCCCAAAAAAAAAATAATAATAATAATAATAATCATCGCTAATTAAAAAAATAAAAGATATATAATAAGTTGCACCAAGTACTGGTGTCTTTTTTTTTTTTTTTTTTTTTTTTTTTGTAGATATTTGCACTATTTAAGCTAATATCTGCGCGTAACGTATCAGGACAAATACTAATATCACTGCTCATATATTGTCGGATAGATTAGATCACACCAGGAGGATGTTGATAATATCAAATAGAAATTAAAAATGGTATGAGAGAAAGAAATTTTATTTATGAATCTTTTTATTACTAAACACTCACAAAATTACATTAATGAAGTGTTACAGAACAGCCATGCGAAAATACAACAAACCAATAAGCAAAAATTTGTATCAATCAATCATAGAAATTTACCAAAATCTGAATATCGAATCAGTGTAGTTTACATAATCGAGCAAATATTCGGATTCGAATTTGTTTCTAAGTCATACACAATAACAGGATTATATTGAGGGTACCATTGCGAGTACTCCATTTTTGGCTCACTTGATTCACCCTTTGATTCATTTTTCTTCTTATCATCCTTCTTAATCTCCTCTATTTTGACTATATCTGCATTTCCTACCTTCTTTCTCAACTTATTTGTCAACTTAACTGGATCTACACCATCTCCTTCCATTACCAAGTGATCCCTATCCTCGCCTTCTAACGCGACTGAATCGATCCCTGTCGAACGTGCGTATCGTATTAAGGCAAAATTTCGATAATGTCGAATTACTTTGAACCACACAACATTTTCATTAAATAAGAATTATATACAACTCTCGTTGAATCATGTATCTTACCATGTATTGACGCGACTACCGACATTGCTTTCACCCGGCATTTTTCGCACCTCATCTGCACCTTGATAACAATCTTTTGCTGCAAACATGAACATTTTCAAAATTAACAAGAATACAAAGAATTCCGATGTTAGCTTATGGAAGATCGATCGATATTAACAGCATAAATTCTACTCTGTGAAAAACAAAAATAACTCTTCTAATAAAAAAAAAAAAAAGCACGCAGTCTAAATTCGAAAATTTAGAATCAAACTACAGAACTAATGGTATGAAAATAACCTCACCTTCATTATTTGATCTTCTCCTCCAAGGATAGGAAACAAAACTCAAAAATTTCGGGCCTTTAAAACTTATAGATGAGATTGTGAGCAACACAACGCAATGGAGAGAAAAGAAGCTCCTCTTCTTGTATAATAATACAGAGAGAGAGAGAGAGAGAGAGTCGTAATAATCTTGTTAAGAAGTGTGAAAGGGCTAAGAAGTCTCAGTCTAAGTGTTTAGATTGCAAAGTACTTAACTATGACTTGACCCAAAAGATGATTAGGTCAATAAAAATTTGTTCCTAGGAAGGGTGTAGGGATTCCCAGGAAGGGTGTGGGGATGGCAAAGGGGGTGGGGTGGGGACCGGAGGCCCTTCCGTATTTCCGTCCCCGCTGGCTTTTCAGGATCCTCGTCTCTGCTCCGTCCCCCGCCAACCAGCAAACAAGTCCTCTTGTCCTCGTCCCCATGGAAAGCCTGTAGATTTTTAAAATGTATATTAAACTAATTTTTTAATTTAAAATTTAACTCACTTTAATTTAATTTTAGCTTAATTGATTACAATTTAATCTAATTGTTAAGTTTATTTTTCATTAATTGTCGAATTATTAAGTGTGATACATCTAATAAAATGTCTTGAATTAAAATATTTTATTAAATTAAAAATACATTAAAGACATCAAAGTTAACAAACTATCTTTATAAATGAATTAAGAACTATATATATAATAGACCGATTAACAGATGAGAACTAATAGAGTTACCAAATTTGATAAAATATTTAACCTAAATTTATAAGCTCCAATGAAAAAATTTGAGAAATCTGTTTTAGAGTAGCCTGCAGCTAAAAAGTCTATGCATTTTTACCGAAAGTAGAGTAGAAATTTTACTTTAATTTATATATAAATTTAAAATTTCATATCTCCGGGACCACGCGGAGCAGGGAATACCCCTCCCTGTCCCACCCATCTCTAATTGCGGAGATGATATAATCACCGTCCCCACCCCAGTGGGAGAAAAATGTCCCCGAACCCCATTGGGAAAGGTCCCCATGGGGCGGGTACATGGGTATTATTGCATCCATAGAAGGGTGAATTGTTTCATTGAGATTGTTCTACTGAAATAAAAAGGAGAGAAAAAATGTGCTTAATTTTGAATACAATACATCTACAACTTTAGGTTGTTTGGCTGTAACTGTAACTAATTTACCATGGTGTTAAATCTAACAGCAGGAATCTAAATGTTTTATTTGAGCAAAACTCTACATCGAAAACAATGAGACCGTTTCCACAGCAAGATGATTGCCTTGTCTTTCACAGAACAGGCATTTCTAGCAGCAGAACGGAGAGGAAAACGTACCTTAGCACCGCGATCTTCTGATAGTTCTTTCAGCTAGTTGAGATGAACCATATGACTCGATGCTTCCAGTCAATCACCCTGAAAGAAAGAGCTATCTCAAAGAACAACTCTTATTCACCAAAAATCTCTACAAGAACAAGACCCATCTTTGAAATGATGAAACCTATTCGCATCCCTAACAATGATCTCCCGCCCAGAAAACTTAGACACAAGCTTCGTGAACTCATGACAATCACCACACACTCTAAGGTTTTTAGTTATTCTGATAATTGATCCCTCTGATGTATGAATCAAACCAAATGCGATTGCGAGCCTCTCACTATGCCCCTGCAACATCTTTATCTTCTCTTCTTCTTCCATGTCATGCAGAACAAAACTAGTATCCTCAGCGTACCCACCTTCCTTTTCCAATTGCTGCATGATTTCGGCCAACTTCGAATAAATCTCAGCTGAATTTTCATGAGAATTGTCTCTCGCTGTAAAAATATGCACTTTGTCGCCAACCTCAATCCAACTACATGCTGGGTCTTTCCTCAAGCATCTCATGTTCATTCTTGTTCTAACTTCCTTCGCATCTTTCCACTTACCCATTGCAGCAAAAACATTTGATATAAGCACGTAATTTCCCGGATTTTCTGGCTCCAACTCTATAAGCTTCCCTGCTGCAATTTCCCCGAGCTCATGATTTTTGTAAATTCGACAAGCTCCAAGGAGCGCACACCATATGGCAGATGTAGGTTCTATGGGCATAGATTTTATGAATTCATAAGCTTCATCTATATTACCTGATCGACCAAGAAGATCAACCATGCAAGCATAATGCTCAGGCCATGGATCTAATTTATATTGATTCGTCATCATTTCGAAGAATAACTTACCCTCATCAATTAGTCCAGAGTGGCTACATGCATTAAGAAGGGCTAAAAAGGTCACGTGATCTGGGATTACACCCATATTTTGCATACTTACAAACAGATCGACAGCTTCCTTTCCTCGACCGTGCATCCCGGCAGCATTGATCATTGTTGTCCAAAGAACCAAATCTATACATTCAACTTCATTGAATATTTTATACGAATCTTCTATATCTCCACATTGCGCATACATGTCCGCTAAAGAATTGATTAAACTTCCATCCAAGTTGAAATTCCTTCTGATAAGAAAAGTATGAATTTCTTGCCCTTTCGTTAATGACGACAAACCAGAAACAGCAGCAAGAATACTCACCAGCGCCACAGAATCCGGTTCAACGTTGGCTTCTTCCATTTTTACAAAAATCGCAAGAGCTTCCTTTAAAAAGCCATTGCATGTATAACAAGTGATCATACTAGTCCACGTCACAATGTCTTTATTCTCTATCCTCTCAAAAACACGAAAAGAATGATCGGCCCGCCCGCACTCTCCGTATGCATCTATAATTGTGTTCTCGAGTACTAAATCAAGTAACCCATGTCTTGTAGCATAACAATGTATTTGTCTTAACAGGGGAAGGCTTCTCAAACCACTACAAGCTTGTAATATGCTACCAATCATCATTGCATCGGCCTTCATTCCCTTTTCCTGTACATCCCTAAACAATTCCAGTGCGTCAAAATAGCGAGAGTTCTGAGCATAAGCTGCTATTATTGTAGTCCAAGATATGTAATCTTTATCGGGCATTTTGTTGAATACACGAATAGTGTAATTTACGATGCAACACTTTGTGTACATGTCCATTAGCGTGTTTCCGACCTGCAAATCCGAATCAAACCCTTGTTTTATAGCATAAGCATGAACCTCCTTACCACTCCTTAATTTCCCTAAACGACCCAATGAAGAAGCGATACTTATAATTGAAACTTGATCTGGTATAAACCCAAAATCGAGCACTTCATAGAAAAACTGAATAGCTTCATCGTAAAATCCATTTTGGACGTAACCAGAGAGCATTGAATTCCACGATACATTATCTCTCTCACCCATTTCTTCAAATGCCTTAATGGCATCATCCATCCTACCACATTTAGAGTACATGACAACTAATGCATTGCTTTCATAAATTTCGAAGTCTTGTTTATGCTTCACGAGCGATGCATGGATCTCCATACCAAATTTAACAAGAGACAGTTCCGCACACGCTTGAAGCACACCGACAGCAGTATAAGAATTCATCATGATACCAGCTTTTAGCATGTCCCTAAACAAAATCAAAGCCCTTAAAAACTGCCCATTCTGCACGCAAGCCGATATGATAGAATTCCACGAAACAACATCTTTACCATCGCGCAACCGATCAAACAACCGCATCGCCGAATCAAACAGGCCGCACTTTGCATACATACCAACAAGTGCATTCGCCACGAAGGTAATAGAATCAAGCCCATACTTAACAGCCGAGCCATGAATCTCGGCCCCACAATACAAATCTCCGACCGCAGCGCACGCCTTAAGTACAGAAGCAAAAGTGCAAGCGTCGGGCACGACTTCCAAGACCCGCATGCGCTTATAAAGCTTGATGGCATTACAAAACTGCCCATTAGAAGCATAACCGCCGATAAGAGCATTCCACGCGAAAATCGTTCTGTGAGGCATTTCGTCAAACAGATGCTGGGCTTCGTATATAAGCCCACACTTCCCATACATGAACAAGAGTTTCGTCGCAAGGAACCCATCATCATAAAGAGAACTAGATTTTATGATGTGGGTATGAATCTGTAACCCTTGAAAATGTGCTTTTTGGGAAGCACAGAGCTCTAAAATGGATGAGTAGTCCTGTTGGGAAGGTGGGGTTTGAGGGCATGAGTTAGAGAGAGAAAGGAAGGCCTGTTTTAGGGTTCTTGGCTTGTAGACATCTGTGGGAGGAGTGAGAAAGTTAGGGTTTTGAGAGGGTGGAGAGAGATTGGTGGGAGGGTTTGTGAGAGAGGTGGAGGTGGAAGAGAGGTGTTGTATGTGTGTTGTGTGAGGTAGTAGTGATAGGGCCATAGAGAAGAGTGTTTTGTTACTGTTGTTTTGTGTGTGAAATAAGCTCATTGCAAAATTTGGACATTTTGTTATCTACTTAATTCAAACCTCCAACAAAAGACCGCATATTGAACCGGGAGTAGAATTTGGTTGGTGACAACTATTTGATCAATAGATTTATACAAATTACAAAATGATGGATCCAACGCAATCATATATTACCTAATAAAAGTTAAATTATATAAAATTTCTCTGTTCGTACTCGCTTTTTCATTTTATCCCTATCATTCAAAAATCAACACTTTGCCCATTTAAAAAATAAAAAATATCCACAAGAACACTTTTTAATGAAGTAAATAGATAATATGCACTATTCTTATCACTATTCTTTTTTATTCTACAGGACTAAGCCTTGGATGCTCAATATTTTCGAATTGGATCATTTCAAGCAGTTTATTTCGCTCTTAGTTTAGAGTTTTTATTATCATTGTTTTGAAAAGTTATTAACATGAAATGTGATTTTAATGAGATTGAAAACTTAATTATGTGGATTGGTACAAATGATATTGGATGTAAATAATTAACTGTTATCTTATTTTGGTTGCGACAGTTGAACATATAATCGCTTTTTGTATTATGGCGAATATATTTTGAATATTGCCATTGATATTATGTTTAAATTTTGATTAAATAGTATTCAGTTATTATGATATGGTGATAATCTTTAAAATATTTTCTTAAGACCTAACGAATAGTATTACAGATTTTCTGTGGCAAAATAATAAACAACCACAATATGTTATATAAATATAAAATTTAAAAATATTATAGTGACCGAAACAACATCTGGCCACAATATATTGTGAATTATTTATAACCAAAATCAAATTTCGCTATAAAAAGTATAATATTATTTGTAATCATATATAATTTTAATTAGTACGACACCTTTGGTAACCAACTACTTAATTTCGCCACAATAGTTTCAACTCAAATTGTGGCCAATATTTAATTTTGCCACAAAATGTGTGGCATTATGTGTGTCCGACAAATTAATTTCGTCACAATAAATTCAACGCTATCTGTGGTTAGTATTAAAATTTGTCATAAATCATATGATGCCATTTGTAGCGAAAACTAATTTCACACAAAAAAAATTAGGTATTTTATTATTATTTTAATCAATATCTGTAGCCATATGGTAATCGATTGTGACAAATGGTAAAAATTTTGTGGCGAATTATATTACTGCAAATTCATTGAACATTTTATGGCGAAATTTTTTTGGCCATAATAATCTTTTGTAGCGGTTCTATTGTGGCGACACTGCGGAGAAATTAATGTGGCCACAAAAGAGCTTTTGTGGCCAATTTATTTATTTTTGTGGCTATTAGTTTTGCCACAAAATGTCTATTTTCTTATAGTAAACGACAGAAAATCAAATGTATTTTATTAAGGTAAACTTCAAAAATCACCCATGTGGTTTCGCACTTTCTCATTTTAGTATCATGTGGTTTAAAATGTATCAAGTTAGTGTCATGTGGTTTTATTTTTATTTTTTTGGCAGCTTCTCCGTTAATATTTTGTTAAATTATATACAAAAAACTTCAGATACCCCACCCCAGCTAGGTTTATCGAATATTTACTTTAATACTCTTTAGTTATAACTTTGTCACTAATTTAATGAAAAAATTAGTGGAATCGATAATAAAAAAATAAAAATAAAACTACTAGAAACTAAATTGATATATTTTAAATTACAGGATACTAAAGTGAGAAAGTATGAAATCATAGAAATGATATTTGAAGTTTCCTCTTTTATTAATGCACCCTTCTTCTCAGCCAGATATAAAGTCGTACAGAGATGACACAGGAAATTATATGATGGAACAAAAACTCGGGCCTCAATGTATAGTCAGTCATACACGATCATATGTCGGCATGGATAGGGATGCAAACGGGGCAGATCCGGGGGTGGGAGAGTTCCCCCACCTTCCGCTCCATTTCTTATCGGGGCGGGGCGGATTCGGGGCGGGTTACTTTTTATTTTATTTTTGGCTCCCACTTACCGCTCCATTCGGGGCGGATCGGGGCAGGAGCCGGATTTTTGACGGATCGGGGCAGATTGAAGGAAGAAAAGAGTCTCCCACCTCCCGCTCCATTTATTTGACGAATCGGAACGGATTCGGGGCGGGTTATATTTTTTTATATTTTTTGTTCTCACTTACCACCCCATTCGGGGCGGATCGGGGCGGAGCTCCACCAACCCGGATCCATTTGCATCCCTAGGCACGGAGGGCACGGCCGCGGACAGCTCACAACATTTTTGGTATGTTTGTTTGTTTGTGTGAAAGTAGAGTAAAAGTGGAGAGAGAGAAAGTCGTTTTTATCCTAAACGATTATTTTTGTTATTTGATTCACCATAAAAAAGACATGAGCAAATCTTGAGTTAACTTAAAACGGCGTAATTGTCTTCGACCCATCACGTGAAGAAAGATGAAAAAAAATAATAAAATAATATACTAGTTAAAAATAGTTATATTTGAATATATTTAATTATGGTACTAATTACTCTTTTATTCAGTTGGCATATTTAAAATATGATAAAAATTGATTAGTTAAATTTTAATATTTTCTTTATTTAATCCGTACAATTAAAATATGATAAACATTGATTAATTAAATATTAATATTTTTTTAATTTATAGTTTTGTTGTTGCATTACTATAACTTATGTATAAAAAAATAATTTAGTTATTTTAAATTAAATTTTAATTATATAAAAATATAATTATATTATTTTTATTTTTTAAATTATTTATTATTTAATTACAAATTATAGTTTTACATCATACATTTTCTATTAAATAAACAACAGAATTAATAGAACTTTACTTCTATAACTATAAAATAAACAATGAAAAAGAAGTAATTTTTACTAAACTCCACTTTAATTCAAAATTCAGTTTCAGTGAAACAAACATGCCCTTTGCTCCTCTGATTCACCCTTGGTTTTGTTTTCGGATTCTTCCTTTTTAGGCTCCTCGTTTTTGGGAATTCCTTCTAAATTTCTTTATATAATTAAAATTTAATTTAAAGCAACTAAATTATTTTTTATACATAAATTATAGTAATATAATAAGAAAATTATAAAGTAAAAATATATTAATATTTAATTAATCAATTTTTATTATAATAATAATCATATATGGATCTATGCAGATGTGTATTTCCGTACGTTATCCACTGTATCGATTGTTGGGAATCCGGTACTCGTCCCGGTACCGGATCTTGAGAATCCGCAACCCGCTCTGATACCGACTGCTGTGGATTCGGTACCGATTGTTGAGATTTCGCAACGGAAGCGTCGAATCGACTTTTTACCATAAACTCGTCTCCTCAGCAAAAGCTGATACAATCATAAAAGAGAAAAATATGCGGGTAAAATAAGATTCATTAAATAAGAGAAGATTACATCTGACTCCAGAGTAGCTACAACCCGAGCCCTCTTTCTGAATCTCTCCTACCCTTCTCTCGTCTTCTATACTCCCAGAAGACATCTCTCTCATCCTGTGCATCCGTGCCCAAGGTATACCAATGATCCACGGCTACAAAAGCCGCACACGTCCTTTTGCACCCATGCACTAGGTGCAACCAAAATCATGACCATCTTGACCATGTCATATGGGTGTGGCTAATCCATACCACCATCAAAATAATAGCACCTATGCTATATTTATAGCTTACATCAAAAGCTACCCAAATTCTAGTATAATTAGGATTCCTATTCCGATAAATATTTAAATCTATATTTAGATTATCTCCAATAGATTTAAATATTTATCCTAATCTAGTTAGATTTATACTCTAATTAATATTTAAATCTTAATTTATCTTCAATAGATTTAAATATTAATTCTTATCTAACTAGGATTCAACTACAAATCTAACAAAATCCTAACATCGATGATATTTTAAAACTTGCATACAATTTTATTTAAAATTAAAAATTTAGAATCTGTTTGGTACTACAGTTAAAAATAGATACATATCTATTTAAAGATAAGAAATATTCAGATGACAACACGATATATTGAATTTAATCTTCTTTTCTTTTCTTTTTTTTGAGATATAGGTAGTACGCTACCCGCTTCGTTTATTTCATTTAGAAATAAACTTAGCTGGAAATGTGAATCAACTAGGATTCGAACTTGGGTCTCGGGTACCAGCAAACAAGCCCTTTGCCACTTGCTCTAGGGACGGTCGGTTATTTAATCTTCGTCATCGTGTCCAACTCGTTCTAGTGTTGGAACATTGTTGTTAGTTCTCAACAATTAAAGCATGTAATACATTTTCTTTTTTGAATAATATGAGAACTATATATATATATATATATATATATTTTTTTTTTGAGAAAAAGGTAGCAAGCTACCTGCTTCATTCATTAAACAAAATGAATTTAGCGTACAAGATGGAAGCAGCTAGTGCCTCCAGACTGAGCCGGCGTCAGAAGAACACACAAAAAATAAAAGAAAACAGGAACACAAAGTAGACAACGAGAAACAAACAAATCGGGACCACAAAATGGACAAAGTGAGCGCGAGAAGGTTCAAAGTGCTTTGTTCCAGCCTCTGATCAGAGAAGTAACACGTTCGGTAGCCCAGGAAGCGTTATGAGCCTCATTGCCGAAGCAAATGCTGTTTTGCTCCGTCCATACGACGCACCAAATTGCCACCAAATGGGTTAAACTTTTTGATCTTATTATGGGCTCGAGATTCTCGGAGATCTATGTCCGAAGCCTCCGAACATCCCCCGCGTCCGAATAAGCAGGCATAACGGGTCCGACCATAATTCGAACGTAACTGACAAAGATACAGTCATGGAACAGGTGATCGCAGGTTTCAGAAAGTAACGCACAGAACTTGCACAGTTGGTCCACCGGGCAACCACGGCGAATCAATCTGTCCGCTGTGAGTAATCTCTTTCGAAGTAGAATCCACACAAACACTTTATGCTTGAGCGAGATATTAAGCCCCCAAAGATGATCGTACAAAGGATCAATCTATCCTCCATCAGTGATAAAATCGTAAAGGGACTTAACGGAAAAAATTTGGTTCGCGGTCCATCGCCATTTAGGTATGTCTTGCGTGTTCGATGGGCTATACTGAGCGAGCAGGCTTTTGAGTAACGTAGTCTGCTGATGGGTCAGAGGAGTGGTACTTGCAGCCAGGCCTCTGGTTATGAAGCGCCATCTCCATCCTCTTTCATTCCAGCATTGAGAGACAATAGCTTCCTGATTTGCGATTCTATAGAATATTCCAAGAAATTGGGTACTAAGAGGGATTTCTTCAATCCAAATGTCCGACCACCACCTGATGTTTTTTCCGTCGCCGAGCACGTACGATACTCCGCATTTGAACACGTCTCGGCAACTCATCACACTTCTCCACCAATGGAAGTGCGGTCTGAAAGATCTTCTCTCATGTAACGGCCTTCTTCTAGAGTAATATAATGCGGTGATCAANTAAGAAAGACCACATTTGAACACTTCCTGACAACTCATCACACTTCTCCACCAATGGAAGTGCGGTCTGAAAGATCTTCTCTCATGTAACGGCCTTCTTCTAGAGTAATATAATGCGGTGATCAACCTCCCCCATAACAATGCCTCTCATTGAAGAAACGCCACTACCATTTAGCTAATAGAGCCTTATTCATAGCTTCCATATTCTTAATCCCCAGGCCCCCTTCTTTCCTGCTTTTACATATCGTTTTTCACCCAACGAAACAAGAATCCCCTGAAATTTTAGAGCACCCTTTCCAAAAAAAGGACCTTCTATGAGCTTCAATGCGATTCAGTACCCAATGTGGCACTTTGAAAATTGCAAAGTAGAATAACGGAAGATTCGACAGTACCGAGTTGACCAGGATGAGTCTCCCCCCATGAGAGAGGAGTTTTGCCTTCCATCCATCTGCTTTGGTTAAATCAAATATATATCTTTACATATTTTCATAGTCAAACAATAATTTAAAATTCCATAAGACGCCAAAAAAAAGGAAAAAAGAAACATCGATCACAAACGAACCAACTATAAATCGATCATGCACGGAACCATTGGGCAAAGTGTGAAACATGACAATTCCGACGGTGGCTCTGCTTGCGGCGGTGATTTTCGGAAACCGCATCTTTATCAGAATCCACAATTTTTTGGAGCATATCTCGAAAAGAGTCGACGCGGCACGGGATAACCATGGTACCATCGTAGTCGAACCTCAGCTGAGTCGAGTCGAACAACCTCATGAAGAGCACGTGATGTAGGCGAACCTCCGGCACGTCGAACCGCTTCGGCCTTTCCCCCTCCGCCCCCACCCTCACCGCAATGCACCCTTCGCGCGGCTTTCGTGCCCAAAGCAAGCAAAGGCGAAAGCTCCGTTTTCGCTGCATCTTTTCGGACCTTCTACTCATGATTAGCGATCAGTACTATCAACGAGAAACCGAACGCTGCAATCGAAGATCAGTTAGTTTGCAGCTAGAAGCAGAAGCAGAAGCGAGAGATAAAAAAAACTCTTTGGATGAGTTTTTATGGGAGAAAATAGAAAGGTTTGTACGTGTATTTATAACACAGCATTGTGAATGGTGCTCGAATTGGAGTTGGACTAGGAATTGTATAGGCTCATTGGAGTTGGACTAGGAATTGCATAGGCTCATTGGAGTTGGACTAGGAATTGTATAGGCCCATTGATTATTGTATTTTCGTATTTGTTATCAAAATCCAGTAAATGAGTTGTTAGAAGTTCACATTTTATCTATACTAGCTCCTATTAAAACCAATTAAATATAGGATATGAATATTTCGATTGGATTAATTGTGATAGTTATGTCAAACTAGTGAAGTTACCCGCGCATTGCAGCGGGCAAATATTATAAAGGACAGAAAATTGATAAAATAAAAGTTTTAAAACTTTTCGACTTGCCATAAGATATTAATAAATATAAATAGTATAAGAAAAAAGAGTATGAAGAGATTTTATTTTACTCTTTTTTTTTTTTTGAAAGTGATTTGTTTAGATAACAATAGACCTGCAAACGTATTGATTGGAAAGTGGGCGGATGGGAAGACGAAGCATCAGACAAAGATGGGAGGTCTGAAGGCGAAACATTAGGAAATGGTAACGGGGGAGAAGATAAAAAGTGAAGGAGGAACATGCGGCAAATTCTATGAGGTATAATGTGTAAGTGTAGAAGTATAGAAGTATAGATTCTAAGCTTTATAAGAAGGAAAAACTTCAAAAAACCCTCTTTGGTTTCGTATTTTCTCACTTTGCTTTCCTGTGGTTTAAAATGTATCAATTTGCCCCCCTGTGATTTTTTTTTTCTCTTTTTCTTTTCAATTTCATTATTTTTTTTAAAATCAGTAATAAAGTTAAAATTAAAGGGTACTAAAGTGAATATTTGATAAATCTAGATGGATATCTGAAGTTTTTTGTATATAATTTAATAAAATATTAACGAAAAAGCTACCGAAAAGATAAAAACGAAACCACATAGAGACAAATTGATATACTTTAAATCACAAAATACTAAAGTGAAAAACAACGAAACCATGGTGGGGGTTTTTGAAGTTTTCCCTTATAAGAATAGAAATTGTTGTTACGAGTAATATTGATAGACCCAAATCAGATGGACGGTTCAGATCGAGGAACAAGGCCAGTGGGAATTTTTAAAGTCCACGTAGGATACAACGAGCAACTCGGACGAGTTTCCAACTCAACTCGGCGAGTCTCCTCGGAACCCGTGTGGGTTCCTTCGGCCGGGGGGCCTTTCTCGTGATAAAAGGGTCGGCGGAATCGACAGCTAAGAAACCCCAAATATTCTCAACCAAAAAAAAAAAAAAAACGAAGCGTTCACGCCTCTCGCTCTCGATCTCTCTCCCGATCTCTCGAAGCGAAACCCTAATCGATCCCTCCCCTCTCTCTTGTCTCTCTATTTCCGATCGAAGAAGGGATTTGGGTTCGTCGGATCCGTCGCGGGGGAGGAGGAGGAGGAGATGTCGTACGCTTACCTCTTCAAGTACATCATCATCGGCGATACAGGTATTGATTCGATTCGATCCGATCGTGGGTTGATACGTTTGGAATTTGTTGTTAATTGATCTGTGTTGTGAATTAGGGTTGATCGTCTCTGTTTGCTTGATACATAGGGCAATGATCCATTGATGTTTTATTTGAATTATATGGATAGTGGAAGTATTTGACTTATATATCAATATTATATTGCTTATATATCCATCATATTTGATGAAATTATGTAATTTCTAGCTTAAAAAGCATATATGTATGTTAATATTTCGTATAAACTAATCATATGCGATGAAAATAAAGTAATTTCCGTTTACAAATAAGATAAACCAGGCCTTTTTGTTATTTTGGAATTTATGTTGACTGTTGTTTATGCTTTTCTTATTGGTGGCTTTGACCATTTTGATCTTATATTTTGTGCGCGCTATTATACATCATGGTTTTTTTTTCCTATTATTCTCTATTTTGCAGGTGTTGGGAAATCATGTCTGCTCTTGCAATTTACGGACAAGCGGTTCCAACCGGTGCACGACTTAACAATCGGTGTTGAATTTGGGGCTAGGATGATCACGATTGACAACAAGCCCATAAAGTTGCAGATATGGGACACGGTCGGTTTCTATGTTCCTAAATTTTGTTTCTTTTTCCAAAAAAATTTGGTACCTGCTATTTTTGAGTAGTAGGTTAATTTTACAACATTGAATATCTCAGAACAGTAGTTTTAGTGGCCGTGTGAGTAAGAATCATAATGATAGAAAATACTATAGCTTGAGCTCCTGCACTATATACTATTGTCTTATTGGGTAAGAATAGGCGTGCGCGTTATAGTGGTAGGTGTGTGTTATCGTGGTAGGTCTGTGGTAGTGCCTTATAAAAGAAAAAGGTTAAAAGGTTTTTTCAATTGTACATTCAGCAAGTATTTTACGTGAATGTTTGATGATTTGATCAGATTAAATTATATAGTTATCAGTTTTATTTATTTTTACTGCGAAAAGTTATGATAGCAAATTTTAAAAGCCAAGTAATAAGTGATGCAGCACGAAGTGTGATCATGGTAAACTCTTAGGATGATAAAATGCCCTTGTTTTGTTGCTTCCCATCCCCCGGGCCCTCACTTTGTTTCTTTCTTCCTTATATAAATTGTACTTCTTTTCGTTCATGATATTTGAGTTGTTATTAATTTGGAACACTATGTTTTAATTCTTTACCAATTGACAAAGATGTAATGAAATTTTCGATAATATGACCTGTTTTATTTTTGAAAAGAATGGACTCCAACATATTTTATCTTCATTTGTTTTTTTGGATATTCCTGCACGCACCTTATGCATGGGTTTTCTTATCAATACAGGCAGGCCAAGAATCCTTCAGGTCAATTACCCGGTCATACTACAGAGGGGCTGCTGGTGCACTTCTAGTATATGATATCACCAGGTATGATTATTGTCTTAAGAGCACTTTTAACTTGTACATAGGGTAGAGAATAATTTGAGAAGCCTGATTTTAGTCTAATCCCTGAATAATCATCAGGAGGGAGACCTTTAATCATCTCGCAAGCTGGCTAGAAGATGCGAGGCAGCACGCAAACGCAAACATGACCATAATGCTGATTGGAAACAAATGTGATTTGGCACACAGAAGAGCTGTTAGTACTGAGGAAGGCGAGCAGTTTGCAAAAGATCATGGGTTAATCTTTATGGAGGCCTCTGCAAAAACCGCTCAGAATGTGGAGGAGGTGACTATGTCTTGCTTTACTAGTTGGCAGTAATTGAAGAATAATTTTCTTCATTCTATTCTGATCTTAATGACGTTGGTTATCAATCCAGGCGTTCATCAAAACTGCTGCGACTATATACAAGAAAATCCAGGATGGTGTCTTTGATGTGTCCAATGAGGTTAGTTTCTTAAAATTTTTTTGTTTGCCCATTTTCCCTTTTGTCTTAGATTTCTGTTTGTGCACATTGCTGTCCTTCTTAGTCACGAAGTCCCTTTCCCCTTAGAGTTACCAAATTGGAGTAGTTGATGACAGTGATAGGGATTAAGCAACTTTTGTTCCTCTTATCCCACGTACCATCTCTATTGGGACAGAATAATGCTATAGGTTCCCACGTACCATCTCTATTGGGACAGAATAATGCTATAGGTTCTTTGGCATATACCCCAGAATGTTGTCAACGAGTTTTTAATATACATATAACGACTAGTGAATGATTTTGAAGTTGTTATCCATTAGATGCCATTTCTCAAATTTTCAAAGTTAAAACCTGCTCGCCAGTTGCCGTATCTATAAAGCCGGTTTATCAACAACATTTTGAAGAATATCGACTGATAAAATATGGGACGGTAACTTACGAATATCCATTCTTATGGCTACTGCAGTCGTATGGAATAAAGGTCGGGTACGGAGGAATCCCCGGCCCATCCGGAGGGAGGGATGGCTCGTCTTCTCAAGGCGGCGCCTGCTGCAGCTGAGTTTCTCTATCCGTAGCGGCTTCCTCCTGTGACTGTTATTTCTTATTTGTTATCTTTTCTTTTGTTTGACGAAATATAGTTCCTTCGTGGTGATTAGTTGCTACTTCAATATTTGTGGACCTTGGAACTGAATCAAACTGTGCAGCTATTATATATATACAACTCTTGTTGGTAAATACTCTGTAATACTTGTGTAAATGTGATTGAAACTCGTTCTCTAGTTTCTACCCACGTAGCTGTTTGTTTTACTGCTTCTTATAAGTGATTCCTTTTGCCTGGTTAGATGATTACTAATGCTAGTTTCTTTCTTTTTTTTTCTTATTCTTTTATATAAAAGAGAGAGAGCGGGAAACCCTTTTTTCTTTTTAATATTTGAGAGGAAGAAGCTTTGTAAATAATAAAGCTGGCTCCGTTTAGATTGCTAAAACTTCTAGTTGTTCAATATGCTTGCGGTGGTGGACATGCCTGCCACTTTCTTAGTTCTCTTTGGTCTTTTCTGCTAATGGAAATTAATCCGCATCTCACTGCACCTGTGGTCCTGTGCATGTGTAAAACAAATAAATGCAGGTTAGAAGAATAGTTGCAAATTTTAAGCTTGTTTTGAATTTTCCTGCACTATATTTATTTATTTATTTACGAGCAACTGGTTATCATCTACATTACATAAAACTTATATTTTAAAAAAAAAACAATTACGACGCTAATAATAATAATAATAGTACATCTCTGAACGACATCGCATTAATTAGGATATGTATATCTCGATCCACCAATTAATAAACCGTCAAATCACACTGACGAACATGAGAAGCAGAGAATAATAAGAGATCATCATTATTACAGAGATTATTATTGTTTTTTTTTAAAAAAAAAAGGGAAAAGCCTAGTGGTGGTGGTGGTGGAGGTGGAGGTGGAGGTGGAGGTGGATGGTGCCTTTGAGCTTGTGGAAACCGCGGGAGAAGACGCCGAAGCCGAAGATCAACCCGACGACGAGAATCGCCAGAAGCAGCACGAAGCACAAGCAGCACGCCTTGCTCCTGCAGCACATCTTCGCAATTCTTTTTCTTTTTAATTAGTGGTGACTGGTGAGTGTGTTACAGAGAAGCGTTAAGAGAGAGAGAGAGAGAGAGAGAGAGAGAGAGAGATTCGTTCGGGGGAATTTGATTGGGTGCTTTTTTTTTTGTTTTTTTTGTTTTTTTTCATTTGGTATGTGTGTTGGAGAGAACAAAGATGCTTTTATGCGGGCGAAGCCATAGGAGCTTCCATGCGACTATTAAGTCTAGATCGAACGGTCGGGATTTTGATGGCCACGTTGAGAAGGGAGATGTTATTCGGTGGACCACATCCACCACATCAGCCGTGGACTAATCATCCTTTTTTTTTTTTTTTATCTCGCCTATGCAAACTCTTGATCAAAAATATTCAAATTACTCATGGTTAGTGAGTACACCAACTGTTCTTCTATTAAAATGGTTATGGTTATCTCTATGTGGAGTATTATTATGAGCACATCTTTTATTGTGTAATAATAACACGGCTATAATTCATGAAAGGCATGTTTTTATTTTTTTTTTTAAATTGGCCATTATTTTGATAGTTTGAATTGAAAATTAATATGAGATTAGTTGAAAATGATATGACTACTCTCCAATAGACTTGTGTGTCCGGACCACCTTTAGACAACAATTTCTCACCAAACTGAGGCCACAATTATACTTTATTGAATTGGTTAAAGCTCATAATATAAAAATATAATGGTCAATTTGCATAAAAATTCACAAGATTTCAGCTTTTGCAAATTAGATCACTATTTTAAATTTTATAGATTCAGTCTAAATTTTCATAATACTGACCAAAATATCTTTATTCTCTTTTCTTTCTCTTCTTTTTTTTTTTACGCTTTTTTTTTTACTCCTCCACTGCTTCCGCGACATTTCTCGACGGCAACAGGGCGGCCTGCCTTCTCTTCCTCTGCTTCTCTTTTTTTTACGCTCTTTTTTTACTCTTCGACTCTCCTCCGTTTCGCCTCCATCCCCATTGACGCCACTACGTCACCTCCACCCTCCACTGCGCCCTCACGACGCGTCGGTGGGGGCGGAGGTGAGGCAGGGGGTGCATGGGCGCAGGTAAGAAGTGCCGGCGGGACGTGTGCCATGCTTTTGCCCATGCACCCCTAGCGAGGGAAAGGCAAGGCGGGGAGTCCTCGCCCATGTCCGGCACCCCCCACATGTGCATCTCTTACGGGGCGGAGGCATAGCAGGCCACCGCCACCTCTGCCTTCGCCGCTCTATTTTTCGACGTCATCGCGCTCTCTTCCGCCTCCACCGTGTGCGTTGCAGGCCCAGAATGGACGTATAAAAAGTACGAGAAAGCGGAAGGGAAGAAGGTGGAAGAAGATGAATAGAAAGAAAATGATATAAAATTTACCCAAAAAATACATTTTTGCCTAAATAGTGTAACTTTTATCTCAAAGAGTATAATTTTTGTCTCAAATAGTGCAATTTTCATATAAAATAGTGCAATTTTTTTAAAAAAATAATGTAACTTTATTTTAATGGTGCAATTTCATCTTTTTCTTTCTTCTTCTATAATTTTTGGTTTTCTCTATTAATTTTTTTTTATCTTTTATTATTTTGATTATTTTTTTCTCTCTATAGTTTTTTTTGTTGTCACGGCCTCTCCCTCGCCTCTATTGCTGCTACTGCCCTAGCCAGAATCGCTCTTTGGAAAAGTGCGGGCACGTTTTTGTTCTCACCTTCACGAGCAATAGCGAACACTATCTCGGCCACGACTTTATCATCTCTGTTTGTTTTGCTCTCATCCGCACTTATTTTGAATCATTCTCTTCCGGCGCCGGCATCAGAAGAGGAGGCCCGGTGCAGCCGCTGTCGTTACTGTCACAGAAGACTGCGAAGGCGATGGAGGAGAATCGGAGAGAAAAAAAACGTAAAAAAAAAGAAGTCGAGGAAGAGAACGCGGGTTGCCCTTTTGCCGTCAAGTAAGGTCACGGAAGCGATGGAGGAGGGTCGGAGAGAAAAAAAGAGCGTAAAAAAAAAAGAATAGAAAGTAAGAAAAAAAGAATATTTTGGTCAGTATTCTAAAAATTTGGATAAAATTTGTAAAATCCAAAATAACAGTCTAGTTTTGTAAAAGCTGAAAACTCGGAGTTTTTTTTATGCAAATTGGCTAAATATAATGGAAAGCAAAAGAAAAAGAAAAATTAGAAGGGTGTGATGAAGATCAAGCCGTGCACCGGGTGCATGCACCGATTTAAACTTCTCCCGGGAGTGAGAACGGTAGAACATGCGACGCGGATCCCCAGTTTCTTAATTTTTTTTTTAATTTTAATTTCTAAATCTCGCCAACAACTACTATTTATTTAATTTATTTAAATATTAATTTATTTCGCTTTTACCCCTTCTCTCTCCTCCTCCTCCTACTATCGTCCTCCCCACTCTCTCTCTCTCTCTCTCTCTCTCTCTCTCTACGAAGGCCTTCTTCTTCCCCACCGGCCCGGCGCGCGATAGCTCCTCCGCAGCCTCCCATGGCGTCCTCCCCTGGAACCCCTACCACCTCCGCCCCATTCGAGCTCTCGAAGCTCCTCAAAACCCCCACCACGAACACGACGACGACGACGACGGCCACCACCACTTCTTCGCCGCCGACGCCGCCTCCCTCCGCCTCCTCCGCCGCCTCTCCGCCTCCGCTCTCCTCTGCTGGCCCCTTCTCCTACGCCCCCGCCACCCCGCCGATCCTCCACCACCTCCACCCCTTCCTCCACCGCCCCGCCGCAACCCCTAACCCTAACCCTAACCCTATCCCCGGCGCCCGCATCACGCAACACCTTCACGCCGCCTCACCGATCGAATCGGCGGTTTCTCAACCTCCGCCGTTTCCGTTGAATCCGTCGACCCCGCCGCCGCCGGCGCCATCGCCGGCGAGGGTGCTGAGCGGGAAGAAGCCGAGGGGGCGGCGCCTCGGCGGCGGGGAACGGGCGGTGCATGACGTGGACTGGAGGATGCAGGGGGAGGCGGAGCCGCCTCAGCTCGAGGTGACGCCGATCACGAAGTACACATCGGATCCCGATCTCGTCCTCGGCCGACAGATTGCGGTGAACAGGTCGTATATCGTGTATGGGCTCAAGCTCGGGAACATTCGGGTGCTCAACATCAACACCGCGCTCAGATCGCTGCTTCGGGGACACACTCAGGTATGATTCCATCAACTTTTACTATCTCTTGGGAGTTCATTCATGGCGAAGTTCATTTTGGCGGTTTATGGCATTTTTGAGGCTCTTAACCAACTTTTGAGGTGCTTGTGTCTTTTAAGATAAACAATAGTTTAAGATTTACTCTGCTTAAGAAATTCGATTTCTAGGTTCTTGAAGCTCTCTAGATGATGATGTTCAGTGTAAATCATCAACTCGGGTACTGTAATGTGGAAACTGATTTTATGACTTTGATGGTTTTTGAACTTGCGAAAGCATCATAGCTCTAGTACATGTGAATTTTACTATCCTGATTTGAATCATGTGATTGATTTCATCTTCATACTCTGTCATTATCTTGGTTAGCAATTGTTATTTCCATGCTTCCTGAAAGAGGTTAATGCTGCTTGTATTCTCATCGGATATGCAACTTCTGCGCGTATTTTATTTGTATTTTACTATTGTTGGATACAAAACATCTGAACTTCCTAGACAGCCTAGACAGTTTTTAATGATGGCTGAATTTATCATTCTACAGAGGGTAACGGACATGGCTTTCTTTGCGGAAGATGTTCAACTTCTAGCAAGGTTATTTTCTGTAAATCATCTGCTTGTATCCTTGCTTGTCATGTCCTTGTTATTTAGCGATTTTCTTGTTTCCTTTGCAGTGCAAGTGCTGATGGGAGGGTCTTTATATGGAAGATTGATGAGGGACCAGACAAGGAAAACAAGCCACAAATAACAGCAAAAATTGTGACTGCCATTCAGATTGTAGGAGATGGAGAATCATATCATCCAAGAATCTGCTGGCACTCTCACAAACAAGTAAAGCTACCTTCTTTAACTTGAATGTCATATTGATGCTTTATTTGTGATCACTTGAATCAATGCTTCAAATTGAGCTTATAATTCTAATTGTTTCAAAATTCATATTACATTTACAGGAGATTTTGTTTGTTGGGATTGGGAGCATCGTGCTAAAGATTGACACAATAAAAGTGGGGAGAGGAAAAGGATTTAGCGCTGAAGAACCTCTTAAATGCCCTATTGAGAAACTGATAGATGGAGTGCAGCTTATTGGTAAACATGATGGAGATGTGACAGATTTATCTATTTCTCAGTGGATGACAACTCGATTAGCTTCAGCATCAAAAGATGGCACGGTTTGTACTTCTGTTTAACTAGACTGTAATTGCTTGGTGTATGTTCTACAGGAAATCGAAGTTCCTAAACTATCATTTTCTTTTTTTCTATTTTTTTGGCCACATCATTTTCTTGGACTGGAAATATCTTTGGATAAATCCAGCTAGGGTACTTGGTCACCCTGTGGTGGAAAGTAGCCTTTCTTGCTTTCTTGGAAAATGTTAACGTATTTTTGTTAAATTGATTTTCTACGTGTTCATAATATTTGCCTTGTGGAAGGCCAGTGAAGCTTGAGAATATAAGGAGTTTTTCGTTACATAAGTGGCAAAATTAGTTCTAGTAAACCTCATCTGAAATTCCTAGATCAAATTATTTTTCCCAGAAAATATGGCAATTAGACTGTGTTAAGTAGCTTTTCATGTCTAACTTATGGAAAAGACCATGATCTGCAATGCTTTAATAACGTTGTGATTTATTGTAAATTTCCATCTATACCACAGGTAAAGATATGGGATGAACGCAAAGCAGTGGCTCTTTCTACACTGAGGCCACATGATGGCCAAGCTGTCAACTCAGTCGCATTTCTGACGTCACCTGATCGGCCTGATCACATTAATCTTGTTACGGCAGTACGAATTCTTATAATTCTATGAGATTTCTAGCAGATTATTAATTTTGTCAAGGCCTCTTTATTATTGACACTTTTGAGACATGCCCTTTGTTATCGTTATTTTCTGTTCTTATTTTGGTGTTCAAAATATTGTGTTTATTTCGTGGATGAAAAAAGTATATATATGATGTTTATTTCGTGGATGAAAAAAAAAAAAACATGCATTGGTCTTATTATTCCTTTTTATGTTGGAGGGTCCACTATGCCGAGTAGTGAACTTGGAACTAAGAATTAACCTAACTATCCCCAATTTATGTTGTAGGGTCCACTAAGCAGAGAAGTGAAAATTTGGGCTTCCACAAGTGATGAAGGATGGCTATTGCCGAGTGATTCTGAATCATGGCGGTGTAATCAAACGCTAGAATTGAGAAGCACTTCCGAGTCTCAGCTTGAGGAGGCATTTTTCAATCAAGTGGTGATTTTGCCTCGAACAAGCCTCCTAATACTTGCAAATGCCAAAAAGAATGCAATATATGCAATTCATATCGACTACAGTCCATGTCCAGCTTCTACACGCATGGACTATATAGCAGACTTTACTGTTGCAATGCCTATATTGAGTCTCACTGCAAACAGTGATTGCCTTGATGGGGAACAAGTGGTTCAGCTTTACTGTGTACAAACAATGGCTATTCAGCAGTATGCACTGGATTTAGCATTATGTTTGCCTCCACCAATTGATAATGCCGGAATAAAGAGAGATCCTTCTTATTCTCATATTTCTAACAAATCCAATTCAGGAGTGGCTGAGCCTTCTTTAGGAAGTCCTTTGTTGAAGCCTTCACCGATTGATTGTTCTAATGAGAAAACTATCACTAGTACCCTTTCAGCAGATGCTAGTGCTACTGAAATTACGACCTCGCCTGTTCCTTTGCTGTTCGGCCCTTCAGGAAGACTACCTTCCCTGAAAAGCTCTTCACAAGGTTCTGAGCAAGGACAATCACTTGGTGATCATGACACTCTTATTACTAGCGCATCTGATGTATCTTCTGTAAATAATAAGTCAGGAAAAGATGAAACTAGTGCTGGTCAAAATCAAACTGATACTTCATTTGTTCCAGCTACCCATGTGATGTTTAAGGTTGGTGGCAACACAACACACCTAGTAACTCCCTCAGAGATCTTGTCTGGTGCCATTTCTTCTTCTGAAGACAATCATGTTAACCAAGGACTGAAATGTGAGGAAGAAAAAATTCAAGGTGTTGTTGCTGATAACAACAATGAGCGGGCAGGGGTGGAAGTTAAAGTTGTGGAGAAGAGTAGATCAAATGAAAATTTGGAGCTTGATGGAAGGAAAATACCTGAAGTTTTACAAGAGGAGAATAATGAGAAATTGCCAAAATCTTTAGAATCCAATAGTCAGATGGCGAATAGGGGTCCGCTTTTGACAGACACTCACCGTGTGGAAGAATCACGCTTTGCAGAGGATAGTGCTATTAGCGAGTCATTGGAACATTCTTCTGTTACCGGTTGGGAAGCAGATAAAGACAGCTCAAAAGACATGCCTGAGAAATTTGAAGAATCTGCTGTTGCTACAGCTTCAGATTTGCTTTTATTTGATAAAGAGGAGCAGAAAGTAAAGAAGTCTCAAGTTCCCAGTACACAGTCTCCCTCCTCAAGCCCTTATAACTCTACTGATTCAGTAAATGAACCAGGCAACAGAGAAATTGTTTTTTTGAGTGATGTTGCTCTCCCCCAAATTTCGGCTGTTCAAGATGCCCTTAACCAGGTGACTGGACTGATGGCATGATTTATCATGGATATGTTCATTCAGTCAGAATCGTAAATAATAGACTAGTTTACTTGATAATTCACTTGTAGGTTGTAGGCTTGTAGCTCATATGAGAAGTTTAAAAATTGCCTATTGTGATTTTTACCACAAATGGTCCTCACAAGGTTTCCTTTCTAATCATAGTTGAGCTAGTACACACAAAGGATTTAATTGCTAATCCTTTCCTTGTCAGAAACAATGTGTCAGATATCTTTTGGCATTAATCTAATCTTGATTTACTCAGAATGTACGAACAGTTCTGTTGGATTAGTAGTTGCGGTGAATTATATCATAGGGATATCATCTCTGCTCTGAAACACGTATTCCTTACTGTTGTCCAAACCATATTAAAAACTGCGAAGATGAAAAAAGGCCTGGTGATTCAAGGATATGACTGCTAATTTTTATATTTCTAAATGTAGCCTTGAAATTTACAGGGAACTTAATTTATTCGTGTATCTCCTGTCTAGGCTTTTTTTTAGCTATTTACTTGTTGACATAGGCTATTTTGCAGCTTATTACAATGCAAAAGGACATGCAGATGAAATTAAGTGATATGGTTGCTGTGCCTGTTGCCAAAGAAGGAAAAAGAATAGAGGCAGCATTAGGCCGTAGCATGGAAAAATCTGTCAAGGCTAATTTCGACGCTTTGTGGGCCCGCTTTCAAGAGGAAAATGCAAAACGTGAGAAGATTGAGAAGGATCGTTTGCAGCACATAGCTAATGTAATCACAAACTGTATTAACAAGGATCTGCCCTCTTTGTTGGAGAGGGCATTAAAGAAGGAAATATCGGCTCTGGGACCGATTGTAGCTCGTGCGCTCACACCGGTTATAGAGAAGGCTATATCTTCTGCTGTAGCTGATTCATTTCAGGTTTTGTTTAAATTGTGCTCATGTCTGATATCTCAGCTTTAATTTAGTGATATAGGAAAATCTCTTTTATGAAACATTTTGTCTCATCGATCCTTTCTTTTTTAGAGAGGGGTGGTGGATAAGGCGGTGAATCAGTTGGACAAATCCTTGAATTCAAAGCTCGAAGTTTCGCTCACAAGGCAAATCCAAACACAATTTCAAACGTCAGGCAAACAAGCTCTTCAGGTGCTATAGTTTTACAAAAAATTCTATTGTGTGTCTTGGTTTCATGGATTCTGACAAATTCCCTACTTTCTGGAATAGCTTCTTTCTCCTCTAGAAAGTATAGGCTCGTAGAAAATGTTCGGATGGTTAACAACTAGTGTGAAGTTTTGCTGTGGTGGAAAGAACAGTGAGAAGCTTTAGTGGAGATTTTAATAAAAAAAACTATCATTGCTTCTTCAAACAGCTTTACTCAAATAAAACTTCTGTAGAAGCTCTAACAAGGTCTAACGGCCCTTAGTATCTAATCCTCTGAGCTAAAACCATTTGTTCTAATGCTTTGCATTTTTGGCAAACTAAGAAAAGCATTAATCTTTTTCATCTCATGTGCTGAATATGCTTTCTTACAGTAACTACACACTAACTGCTCTCTTTGATGGAGATGTCTAATTAGTATCTAAAGGTCGTTGTTTATATTCATTCACACACAGGATGCATTAAAATCTTCTTTGGAATCATCAGTCATTCCTGCATTTGAGCAAGCTTGCAAATCGACGTTTGAGCAAATTGATGCAGCATTCCGGAAAGGCATGTCTGAACGTGCTACTGCTGCTCAGCAGCAACTTGAGGCGGCACATACTCCACTTGCAATCGCTTTAAGGGTAAGCACAAAGTTTTTGGCGTGAATAACTCTACATTGAGCTATTATTATCTAGGGCCTTCTACATGTATCCATGGAAAACCAAAACCATATATTTGCGTACACACCTCTAAATGTTAATTTACGAATGTACTTCTCAATAGTCAGTTTCTTACAAAAGATGCCCCAAGTTGTGTGGAGTCATCAAATTCAGGAAATAACTGGTTTCGTTTTAGAACGAGTCTTTGAAAGATGGGTATTTTTCAAGGTATGAAAATTTAAGTTTTTCACGGATGTACGAAAATTCAGATCTTGCAGGGATACATATATAAATATCTCCTTATTATATTTCAACTACTTCAGTGACTAATGCTTTTCAACCTAATTTTGCTTGTCTTCTGCAGGATGCTATTAACTCTGCATCATCAATTACCCAAAGTTTCACTGCTGAGTTAGTTGATGGCCAGCGCAAGCTTTTGGCTCTTGTTGCAGCAGGAAACACCAAAGCGCTAAACCCCATTGCTGTGCAGACGAACAATGGCCTTATAGCCGCTCGTCCTGAGATGGTACTAATCGGTTTCCGTTTTTTCCTCTTCTTATTCATTAACTAAAGTGCAATAAACTCGCTATAAGCATCATTATTTTCATATTAGCCCTAGAAATTTTTCAACCAACATTTTAACCCATGATGACCTATGAGCAGAGTGATATATGGCCTTATTCTCGATGCATAGTATAATTTGCAAAAATTAGGCCCCTGTGTGATATGCCAATGTATATTAGCATGCCTTGTCTATTCATCAGGCTGAGACGCCACTGGACCCAAAAAGGGAGTTAAGCAGACTGATCTCCGAACACAAGTACGAGGAAGCTTTCATGTCCGCTCTTCAAAGAAGCGATGTCTCCATAGTGTCTTGGTTATGTTCTCAGGTATCCTACCCCTCTTCCCTTAAATACACAGCAAAAAATATTTACTCACCCAAATAAGAAGATCCATGCACTTGAGGTTTTTGGATCTGAACCATCAACTAATGTAGTTTATTTCCGATAACTCCGCTGTGGCTTAACCTGCTTTGTAATGTTTTTACTTAGTTCCCTGAAAATTAAACAACATAATCTGTAACAATTTGAAGAGACTGATTAAGTTTGACAGAACTCGATGAAATAATGTAAAAACAAAACATGTAAATGAAGGCGTCGTCAACAATTATGAAAGTCTGCACTGTAGGAATATGTTTTCACGCCGAACCATCTGCTTTTGTGATGTATCATTCGCTTATTCCTTCCATTTTTTTTAAATTTTCTTTTTTCAGGTTGATTTGCGGAAAATATGTTCCACTGTTCCTCTCTGTTTAAACCAAGGAGTTCTACTGGCCCTTCTGCAGCAGCTAGCATGCGATATCGCCAACGACACGTCCCGGAAGGTCGCGTGGATGACGGATGTTGCTGTCGCGATCAATCCGTCGGACCCGATGATCTCACTTCACGTACGGCCGATATTCGAGCAGGTCTACAACATACTTGGTCACCAAAGATCGCTCCCGACTGTAACGCCCGCCGAATCGTCCAACATTCGTCTATTAATGCACGTTGTAAACTCTGTATTATTGAGTTGTAAATGATCTCCAATTAATCCTTGTTCTCTTATTTATTAGTGTGCCAAATATTAGGCATTGGTTAAAGATTGTACAGGGAAAAACGAAAAAAAAAACAAAAGAAAAGAAGATGAGGATAATACTAAATGTAGAGGGGAGATGAGGAACAGAGGTTTGTGTTGTTGTCTAGTGTACATTAGACCCGGGGACTGCAATTGTCTTTTAGTTTGTTTCAAATGTGTTTTAAAAATAATTTGGTGAGTAACTTTTTGTTTTAATTCGTAATTAAATCTGTATATAATCTGCACATTTACTGATGATTAAAAGACTCAAAACATTCGTAATGGATAGTTCTACAATTCAAATCCTTCTCCGCACAAAAAAAAAAAAAAAAAAAAAAAGAAAAAAAAAAGAAGGCAAAATTTAATGTTAAAATTCACTAAATGAGCGCTCAATTTTGATTGGAAACGTGAATTATATTTTTAAATTTGTCTAAAATCCTTAAGGGCCAAAAAAAGAAAAGCACTAAAGGATTTCACAGAATTTGGCCCAATAGGTTCAGTTTCTATCCCAGACTCAAAATTTTAAATATTTATATTTGATTAAAAAAATCAGATCTAATTTAACCTATTCGAACTAGGATTAAATAGCAAAATAAAAAAAAAATGCTATTAATATTATTTGGATAATTCCAAATACGTTTACTATTCATGCAAATCCTTTCACCAAATAATTAATAATTTGTGACAGCAAAACTACTCCTAAGGAGATTCTAATAAATAAATAAATAAATAAATAATTTTTTGTAAAAATTCTTAGTATTATTAAAATTGTGATGACAATTTTATATATATATTTCCCCCTTAAAAATAATTTGGTACAATTATTAGTTAAAGCTTATCCTTAAATCCAACAACAGCTATTGATTGGACCTTCGCTGTGCCGTTAACAGGCCATTTAAATCCAACCGTTCAAACCGAGTTCACCCAGACCGTCCAATCCGCAAGTGTTCATCACCGATGATCATGCAATATCCTCCGTCCGATTAATGGGGCCCGTAACCGTTCATCGACGGTCCACAATGAGCGACGTCACCGCAGGCGCGGCAACGAAGGTGCACCGTAGCCCGGCCCACGCGGCACGTTGCTTGTGACCGGTTCACTGGACCGGGCCTATCTGTTGACAAAAATGCATGGAGACCTCGTACTATTCCCGATTATAAACGCGCCTCCTAACTTTTATTCCTTTGATTTTTATACTCATTTTACTATCAATTTTTGTTAATTAGACCTCTTTGCCAATTAAAAAATATATATATATTTTTTGATTTTTTGATAACTACCCGAAAGCCCCAAAAATAGAGTAGCAGTCGGGATATAAAACAATAGCTCAATAACAAAAGATAAATCAGCTCCTCCAAATAAGAGATAAATATAGATAAAAATCGAGTTCTTTAATTAATTTTTGACAATATTATTGTCTTTTAAAGGTTTTAGCAACTTAACTTTGACTTTTATTAGTTGAGAACTCAAATTTGAGATTAAGCTACAAATCATTCAATATGTCTTTCACATAGTCTTGAATCTATTATTAAGATACAATTTTATTTTATTTTTTTTACGGAGTCTACTAATTTATTATGGACTATTGAAAAAATTGCTCCATATTGTATTAGTCTTTTTTAAATTATTTTTGCACGTCGAAAACTATAAAGTTTTTGTATTTTTATGACATTAAAACTAGAAATGTAGTTAGAGACTATCACGTAACTAACAAACCAATATTTCATTTACAAGTAATATATATTTTTTAAAACGGTGAGATGAATTTTAAAATTTTTATTTTAACTTGGCAGTATTTATTGGCCGGCTTACGTGGCTCCAGTTCTATCGTGGCAATAGTACACAGGAAGCTGTCCACAGGTGACGTGGTAGGCCAAGACCAGCTCCATGCAACCTCGTAGACCAGGTTCACGCAACACTTTCTNCGATGTGGCGTGTTTGTGAGTTTAACGGTGTAAAACAATTCAAATCCGATGAAAATTTTATAGAAAATTCTTTTCACTATTTAGAGTAAGATCAGTATATCGGATTTTGAATTTAAATCTTTTATCATCATTTTTTATGAGATTTTTATTTTCAGCCGTTCAATTTTAGACTATTTGTTTGATAGGTAAATGATATCGAAAAATTATGAAATTTAGTTTTCAAATACTTTTAATAGTGTAGATCAAAAGGGAAAAATGCAATCCATCAGCTAGTTAAAAAAGAGGGACGGGGCGAGGCATAACAAGGTCCTAAACGAGTGAATCTTCGTCCCCACGAAGAAGGCAAAGACTCGCACAATCTCCTTTGTCCAAATGAGCTCGAGATGTGCAGCGTCGTGTGAAGCGGGATGATGAGCATCTAACGGAGCCGATCGTTGATTTGAAAGCTGCATCATCGAAAACAACTTGGTAGCACAGGAGGCCCCGTGCTACCGATAGTATAGTAGCCGGACTCTATATATATATATATATATATATATATATATATATAGTGCGGCTGGTATGATTCTGGAATCACGGAGCGCTCCGTGCTTTCAAGTGGTTTTCGATGTTGGGACTTTCGAATCGACGATCAGCTCCGTTAGAGTTGATCTAGAGTGTTTGAAGTATCTAAAAAATAAATTTTGTGATTTTTCGATATTATTTGCCTAGTGATGAAAGGGGCTCAAATTCAACGGCTGAAAATACAAATCTTACAAAATATGATGATATGACATTAAAATTTTAGATCAAAGTTATTGATCTTATTTTATATAGTATAATGAATTTTCTATCAAAATTTCACGTGATTTGAATATTTCTACACCGTTAGACTTGCAACAGCTCACCACGGCCATTAAAATTATTAATTTTGAGCCCCTTTCATCACTAGGCAAATGATATCGAAAAATTACAAAATTATTTTTTTGGATGCTTCCAAATACTCTAGATCAACTCTAACGGAGCAGATCGTCGATTCGAAAGTCTCATCATCAAAAATGACTTGGAAGTACGGAAGGCTCCGTACTTTCAGAAGTTTACCAGCTCACTCTCTCTCTCTCTCTATATATATATATATGCTAGAGGTACTATACTCTTATAAGTTTAAATCCTTTTGTACTTATAAACTCATAAGTTTTCGGCCGTTGGATAAAATGATGTGCAGTTAGGATGATAATGCCTGGTTACGTTGATAGTGGTCCCCTAGGGTTGAGTGGGTGGTTGGTTGAATAGTATGATCTAACGGGTGGATATGGGCAAAGAGATAGATCTAACGGCAGAAAACTTATGAGTTCAAAGAGGTATAGTCAGAAGAGTATAGTAGCCAGACTCTCTCTCTCTATATATATAGAGTCCGGTTATGGTGCTTATTAAAGCACAAGTTTTTGTGCTTGTAAATTTTTTACTGTTAGATCTACTTCTTAATCATTTTTATTTGTTAGATCATATTATTCAACCAACCACCCCACAACCCTAGGGGTCCCACGTCATCCTAACCGCATATCTTTTAATCCAATGGCCAAAAATCTACAAGCACCAATAATTTGATACTTTTAAAAGCATAGGAGCTATATATATACATATATATATAACTAGACTGGAATACTATCAATAGCACAAAGGTATTGGTGCTATTAAT
This sequence comes from Ananas comosus, assembly GCF_001540865.1. Classification (NCBI taxonomy): domain Eukaryota; kingdom Viridiplantae; phylum Streptophyta; class Magnoliopsida; order Poales; family Bromeliaceae; genus Ananas; species Ananas comosus. The sequence continues at coordinate 10,425,879 of NC_033640.1, forward strand.
TTTTTAACCATTGGATTGAGAAATGTGCGGTTAGAATGACGTGGGCCCTCTAGGGTTGAGTGAGTGGTTGGTTGAATAGTATAATCTAACGGGTAAAAATAATCAAACAGTTAAATCTAACGGTGGAAAACTCGATAGCACTAAGCCGCTGGTGCTATCGATAGTATCCCAGCCGGACTCTATATATATATATATATATATATATATATATATATATAATTAGGCTGGAATACTATTAATAGCAAAACACTCTTTTTGCTATCAAGTTTTTAACCCTTGGATGAGAAATTGTAGGGTTAGGATGATATTAGTCAGTTAGAGTTGAGAGGTCCCCCTAGGGTTGAGTGGTCCCCACTGGGTTATAGTATTTAATCCAATGGTTAGAAATGATGAAAAGAATTGATCCAAAGGCTAAAAACTTGATAGCAAAAAGGATGTTTTACTATTAATAGTATTCTAGCCCAACTCTCTCTCTCTCTCTCTCTCTCTCTCTCTCTCTCTCTCTATATATATATATATATATATATATATATATAATTAGGCTGGAATACTATTAATAGCAAAACACTCTTTTTGCTATCAAGTTTTTAACCCTTGGATGAGAAATTGTAGGGTTAGGATGATATTAGTCAGTTAGAGTTGAGAGGTCCCCCTAGGGTTGAGTGGTCCCCACTGGGTTATAGTATTTAATCCAATGGTTAGAAATGATGAAAAGAATTGATCCAAAGGCTAAAAACTTGATAGCAAAAAGGATGTTTTACTATTAATAGTATTCTAGCCCAACTCTCTCTCTCTCTCTCTCTCTCTCTCTCTCTCTCTCTCTATATATATATATATATATATATATATATATATATAAAGTCCATCTACTATCCTATTAATATGATTGAAGACATTGTCTTATCAAGTTGATTTGAATGATTGGAACTTCAAATTGATAATCGGCACTGTTGAAATTGATCTACACAATTAGAAATGTTTAGAAACCAAATTTTGTAATATTTAAAAATCATTATCAAGTTTATCTTAAGAGTTGAAAAATGAACAGTCATAAATAAATTAATAACCTTCTTAAAATAGAGGTTAGACTTTCTCATTTCATAANTGTCGTTGACCTGTGAGCCGATCCCCCCCCCGCTTCCTCTCGATTTGATGCGTTTTCAGGGTTTTAGATCGCTCGGTTCTGCTTATTGTGCTCAATTTCTACTTGTTTTAGTGATCTATGGCTGTTGTAAAGCTTCGTGCTTGGTTTGATTAAAATCACAAATTGGATGATCTCTCAGTATCTTATTCGCAAAGTTCGCGAATTGAGCTCATTTTCTTACTTTCGTCGGGTTTCGATTGGCCAAAGCCGCATCTTGTGCTCAGTTTTAGTTGTTTGGAGCTTTATACTGGCTCTGATGGAGTTTTTAGGTAGTTTGAGCTTCATTTGAAGTGTAAATTTTTTATTTCGATAGGTTTGTGAGAGCGAAGAGTGAGATTTCTCTGGAAGATGTGAAGGAACTTGTGGAGTTCGGGGTCGAATTGTTTCATGCTTCACAGAATAAACTATACGTTCAGGTATATGCGGTGATTGTGGTGGTAATGTACATGTTAGCTGATCGTCATATGAGATTTGTGCTTGTGATACATAGGTTTGCTATTGTTTGATTAGGTTAGATGGGGAGGTATCTTATACAAACTTCTGAAGAAGCATGGGAAGAAGCTGTCACTTACTGTTCAGTGGAGGCCCTTCTATGACACCTTGATGCGCACACACTTTAAGAGGTAAAGTTCCACCTTTAACTTATTTCCTTGGAATGGTCACGTCATTTGATCTTTGAAGATGATCAGATCATATTATGTTGTAGCTCTTCGGTTTAACATTCTATGCGAGTGAGGTTATCATGAAACTGTACTAATCTACGAATGTATTTAACCATTCACCAACTTGGGATGCACTATCGTAGAACCCAAGATTTAAGAGAAACTTATGTTGATTTTTTTCTTTCTTTTCTTTCTCCACCTACCACCCCACCCCCCAAACCTGATTCTGCCAATCTAGATGCTAGGGGAGTGCAAACTGACGTAGGTTGCCAGTTCATTATGTAGATGATGTTTATCTCCACTGCAATCAAAGTATCTTTCATTTAGTCACACTTTCGTGCTTTTTTTTTTTTCCTTTTATTTTTTGTAAACTTTTTAATATTGCTTTTGAGGACAAAGCCAGACTTATCGCCTGTTATCAGCATTTTCTAATGAAATAATTATCCTGACTGAGCTTCTCTACATTAATCAGAAACACGGGTCCCGAGGGCTGGAGGTTGAGACAACGACATTTTGAAACTGTCACAGCCCTCATTCAAACTTGCCGGAAGTTCTTTCCTGCTGGTTCAGCTTCTGAAATATGGTCAGAATTCAGGTACATTTTCTTTTATTTGTCAAAGTATTATTTACTGCGTTTCATGCATATTTTGGCAGCAATGTAACTGTTGCAGGTATGACAGGTTATATAATGTATCCTTATTTTTTGAGAGCTAAACAAGAGGCATAACCTCAACCTGCTTCATTTGTTGGAATGTCTCCTTATATTTGGTTCGGTCTTAATCGTCTGGAAAGGGCCAATATTGTTTAGGCGACCAGGGAATCTTATGGTGCCTATTTGGTACAAGCTACATATGCAGACCATGTAACATACGAGAAAAATATCCTTATTAAGAAATCTAAGAAAACAATTAATAAAATTAAGATGTGATCTTGTAGTCACTTCTTTACTTTGTAATTTAAGTAAATCTCAGAAGCAAGGTAACACCATCTAAAGAAATGGAAATCTCTGTTTGAGCTTGTTAATTGATTAGTCACTGATGCCATTTGCTAGGTTATCATAGATTTCTAGTAATTGTATTTATTGGAAAATACAGGGCTTTGATGGACAACCCATGGCATAATTCTAGCTTTGAAGGTTCTGGCTTTGTGAGATTGTTTCTTCCTATGAACAGGGAGAACCAGGACTACTTTACAAGGTATGCAAAACCAACAATCCATTTGGGAGTTGCTGAATCCTTTTCTCTCTATTCTCCCCTACCGACTGCAATCTCTTCTTTTCTTGTTTTGACATTTTGTTGGCAGTGATTGGATTTCACAGTGCTTTGATCTGTGGGATTCTATACCAAATTGTCAGTTTTGGGATAATCAGTGGTCTGCTGTTATTGCATGTTGTGCAAAGAGTTGCAAGTCGATTGACTGGGAAAGTTTTTTGCCCACACTTTTTACAAGATTCTTGAACATGTTTGAGGTATGGAAAAAAAGAAAAGAAAAGAAAACATATTTTTCATGATTTTGCGGTATAACCAGCATAGTAGAGTGCTAAAGAAGCTGGTATCACCTAACTGATTTGCATTTCCCTCGTGAAGTTTCTTGTGATTATGTGTGGGCATTTTATGCTAAATTTATTTGAATGTTTTTCTCTTGTAGGTTCCTGTCTCAAATGGAAGGGGGTCATATCCTTTTCCTATGGGTGTCCCCAGGAATACGAGATTCTTGTTCTCCAGCAAGTCGGGAACACCTTCGAAGGCTATAGCAAAGTCAATTGTGAGATGTATTTTTTGTTGTTTTGTTTGCCATATCCAGGACTGATTGATCAGTTGCTATTTGAAATATACGTGGCAAAGAAACAGAAATGCATTTTTTTCTTTAATTACATCGTATAGCAGTGAACACGTAAAGAATGAAGGAAAAGTTTAAGGCTTTATTTCATATGTGCTGCAATCTTTGATTCCTCGACTAACTTCTGCACAAACATGCATTCTGGCTGAGAATCTAGTTCAGAAAGGAAAAGGGTTTTGATTGCTTTCTTAATATATAAAAATATTTGCTAACAGGCTTCTGCATGGAAAAGAGGTGGCTTCTTTTGCTCTTAAACTTCTAAGTGACATCATTCTATCGCAGGTGTATCTCCTGAAGCCTAGAAGCGCAGCACAGGAATACTTTGAGAGATTGGCAGATCTACTTGAACAGTTTGTATTTTTGACCTTCTTATGTCAATCTCTACTTTCGATACTGCCGCTCACTCATCCTTACAATGCTGAGACCTTTTGGTGTTCTAGATATTATCATCCTTCTAATGGAGGCCGTTGGACACACTCTTTGGAGCGTTTCTTGCGGTACTTAGTAGTTTACTTCCAAAAACGTCTTCAAAACGAGCAACGGTGAGAGATTTATCCAGATGATGGTGCAAGAAAACTTAAGCTCCCCCACTTTTCTGGAACTCATCTTTATCTTGTCAAAATTTATATGCAGTGAGGAAATCGATAGCCAAAGCGATGAATGCTATTTAGGAAAGTCAGAAAGAGCTTCCTTTGTGAAAGTGGTACTGAAATTAATAGATCGTGGCCAATATAGCAAGAATGAAGCTCTTGCTGAAACAGTTTCTGTTGCAACTTCAGTTTTATCATATATCGAGCCCTCTTTGGTTCTTCCATTCATCGCATCCAGATTTCGACTAGCCTTAGAGACTGTAAGTATATCTGCACTTTGTATTTCCTTGTGTATATCTCAAAATACAGAACTAAGTATCTGTTCAACCCTTGTCTGGCTTCTCAAACAGCTCTTCTACCCTGGGAAGGGTTGCTTCTTTGAACAGTTTTACTTAGACATCATTTCTGCAAAAGCTCCATGGCCAGACAGGGCCTAACAATTCCTATGCAAGAATTCACATATGCAGTTATTTTACTTGAAAGTATGGTGTGATTGGAACGCATGCAAATGACAAGACCATAATATTAATCTCATCTGGCAATATTATTCTTATACTTTATATCTAACCTTATGATTCTTTTTGTTGGTTCATGGATAGATGACAGCGACCCACCAGTTAAAAAATGCTGTGACAGCAATGGCATTTGCTGGGCGTGCTCTTTTTTTGGCTTCGTTATCTCAGATCCCTCAATCTGATGGCACTGATAATGTTGATGCCTTTATGGACATAATAGTGGCTTCTCTGTCCAATGCATTACTTGGCATGGATGCCAATGATCCTCCGAAAACCCAAGCTACCATGCAGTTAATTGGCTCCATATTTTCTAGTGTAAGCAACAGTTTTCTTGTCCATATGCAAATTTTGTGTACAAGATTTGTTAATTCTTACTCTCTGTTTGCAACATCAGTTGGCTACTGTCGGTGGTGATGATGGGCCTGCTTTCCTACAAATTGATAGTTTATCTGAATGGCTGGATGAGTTCTTTTGTCGCTTGTTTGCGCTGCTTCAGCATTTGGAACCAAGCAGTGCCATGTGAGCAATTGGTTTCAGAGCCTAGGGTTTTGCATACTGTTTTAAACGATATTTCGTTATTCATATGGTGGCTATGAGATAAACAAATCTATATTGTTTTGTGGTGCTGCAGGAATGAGGGTATCCAAAGTTCACTTACTTCAGGAACTTTTCTTGTTGAGGATAATCCATACTATTTCTGCATGCTGGAAATTCTTCTTGGAAAATTATCAAAGCCATTATTCAATCAGGTTTTCTTCTCTTGCTATTATAAGAAACATCACACAACTCAGTAGCTCAATAAACAAAGATATTAATTTATGGTATTGGCTTTTTTTTCCTTTATAATTGTTCAACTCTTCAGTCATTGAAAAAGATCTCTAAGTTTGTCACAACGAATATCCTTCCCGGAGCTACTGCAGAGGTCGGGCTTCTCTGCTGTGCATGTGTTCATTCTGATCCTGAAGAAGCTGCTGTCCACCTTATTAAGCCAATCTTAATGACCATAACCTCCTCTCTTGAAGGGATTCCAATCAGAAATTTTGGAAAAGGAGGGGCTTCTGTTGCATCATCCCCTACTAAGGTTTGTAGATACGATGTTTTATTGAGAGTCATTTGTTGTCCAGTTTCAAACTGTATATACTTGCAGGCAACACTTTCACCAGCTCTGGAGACAGCATTAGAGTACCACCTGAAAGTTTTAGCTTTAACTATCCCTTATGTGGGTCCTGTGCTACTTCATTACCAGGATGAATTGAAAGAAACAATCACTACTGCATTTCAATCTCCTTCCTGGAAGGTTTTCAGTCTCTGTCGGAAAGCATGATTCATTATTTTTTTTTTCTTTTTATTTTTGTATCATGGGTAACTCGGAGATAGTTTATGTGACTGTAGGTCAATGGAGCTTCTGATCATGTCCTTCGCTCTCTTCTAGGCAGCCTGGTCTTTTATTACCCAATTGATCAGTATAAGTATGCAGATTCACTTTTGCATATTTTTTTTCAGTTACTATATTTGTTAATTACTTTATATTAGTGATGGCATTATTGGGTAATTTTTGTCTTTTTGTCTGTTTAGACCTTTCCCTTGCGAGCCTATTGCTTCTATTATAGAACCCTGGGGCTGCTCAAGAGGTGGTCAGAATGAAAAGAACGAAATATTCAATTTCCCCCCAAAGTGGCACATTCCTAATCAAGAGGAACTCGCATTTGCAAATGAGCTCTTGGACCTTCATTTTCAGTCAGCTTTAGATGATCTTCTCACAATATGTCAGACCAAAATGCATAACGATGCAGGTAAACACAATTATACAAATAAAGAAAAAAAGTTTTATGTCCTCTGTCATGCATTGATGATAGAAAACAACCTGCATACTTCAAATAATAATTTTAACGTTCATAATGAGCATGTGTTGGGGGGATCTCATTAACATGAACTTGGAAATGAAGCCCTAGTAGCTGATATATCTTTGTTCCGAGATTTCCCTTTGTTCCTGTCAATTTATATATTCCCTTGACTGTGAAGTATGCACAAGTTTTTCATCCATGATAGAAATCTTTTTTATTGTCTTTAGCATGTTAAAACAGAATCAATTCATTTTTTTCACATTCTGCTATTGTCCACTGATATATGTTCTTTATTTATGAAATTTCTGCAACAACAATTGCAATGATGTAATATATTACACAGGGGATGAGAAAGAACACTTGAAAGTGACGCTTCTACGCATCTACTCCTCGTTGCAAGGAGTAATGTCTTGCTTGCCTGATATGCGTCCATCATACAAAAATAGCAGCTCTAAAGAGGAGGATCACGCTACTTTCCTAATTGCGGGTGCTTCTGGCCCTTCTGTTGGTACTTCACAAATGAGGGAAAGAGCTGCTCAAGTTATTCATGTCGCTTGCAAGTAAAGTTTAATGTCCATTGCTTTTGCTTACTGAATATATTAGTTTTCAAACCCTTACTAATTGCTTTGTATTAACAGATACATACTGAAAGAAAGAACAGATGATAGCATCCTCCTAGTACTTGTCATACGTGTTATGGATTCTTTAGGAAACTTTGGTATGGAAGCTGGACCAAGATGAAGTACCATTTAGAGGCCCCTTGAATTGTTTAATATGGTATTTTTGATGTTGTACCTTTTTTAGGGAGTTTGGAATATGAAGAATGGTCAAATCATATCCAGGCCTGGAAGTTGGAATCTGCTGCCATAATTGAACCTCCATGCAATTTTATCATTAATTCTCATGCTCAGAGGCAAAAAAGGTAGCATTCCTCTAACACAAGCGCAACCATCATTTTTTTTTCAGCATCATGTAATCTCATCAACATCGATGAGACGGTAACTCCGCTTTTCCATTTCCAGGCCTAGGTGGGCACTTGTCGACAAAGCAAACATGCACATTACCTGGAGATCTTCACAAACTTCTTATCATAAATATCGGACAGATGGAAATATATATCCATCAGAGTACTTGATTCTTTTGATGGAAGATCTTCTTGATCTTTCGGTGCATAACTATGAGGCAGTTCGCTTGTAAGTTCTTACTTTGTAATTCATTTGTTTCCTATTGAAGTGATATTATATGTCATTATCCCATATCAGATGATTTAATCAAAATCGTTTAAGCAAAATGCAACAGAATATCCAATCTGTTAAGCATCCATTGGGTGCTTGTTGTACTATGTTCCACATTTCTCTTTCTTATTGGCAACTTAGCGGACTCCTTTTTCAATTTAACAACTTCATACCCATAAAGGTTGCATTATTTATTGCGGAAGATCACTTATTGTGTGTGCTTGATAAACTGAAGTACTGAACAACGTATTTTTTACTTTTTTTATATTTCCTTCAGTTCATTACCCATTTTTTTTGGTAAATGAGTGCTTTGGATTCACTGTGCGTTATCTCTTATGTATAAAAAAACAAACCTGCATAAACAAACAAATCCAGGTATGCTGAAAGAGCTCTCTCCAAAATGCTTAAACGCTGGCCATCATTGATTGCCAAATGTGTTCTCACGTTGACCGGGAATTTGCATGATCCGAAGGCCTCTGAACATGCGGTGCTTGGTTCTTGCTCAATTCTTTCAAGTCAGACTATTCTGAGACATTTGACGACGGTAATTCCTCTGTTGTATATCTAATACTGTTTCTTTTCAATGTATTCTTTAATAATGTGCCTTTTCTGTTTTAAGCAGGATGCCATATCGTTCTCCTCATTTATCATGGGGCTTCTTGCGAGGTTATTTTACTTTTCTAGGCTTTTTAATCAAGGCAGTATGTTATTTATATTTTTATTTTGCTGCTCACTTATATTGTTTTACTTTCGAAGCTCCCATCATGAATCACTGAAAGCTCAAAAAGCTATCACGGAGGTACATTTGAATACCAAATTAGATTTTTATTTGATATGAAGATGGGTTTATCATCCATTCTTTTGCCTTAACTCACATTATTTCAGCTGTTTGTAAAATACAATATTCACTTCTCTGGAGTATCAAGGAGTTTTTTCAAGACTTCAGATGGTCAACCAGAGTGGCCAGATTTTGCAGATTTGGTTTCTCAGATAACGTCCTTGAGTTTTGACTCCAATGGTTTGCACTGGCGGTATTTACTCAATAATCTACTGTTAAATTTCTTTATCTATCTATGGAAGCACAGCATAATTTGTCAGATTTTAGGTTAGCTTATTTGTTAAGGGTTTTTTTTTTTGGCATACATACATGTAGATATTAATAATTTTACGAATACCTCTACAAAGTTCATATTTGCATTTCTGCCCCTGGAAATCATATTTATTTGCAATCATGCTCCTGCCAAGGGCGCATATGCAAGACTTTTTGCGTAGGTACCAATGATAGGGGCATATTGCAAATAAACACGGTTTTTTGTGATAAGTGCACAATTACCAACTTTGCTCGGGTGTTTGCTCAATTTTGCATATTGCAGGGGTATGTATAAAAAGAAAACCATCTGTTGATTGTTGTCACAAGCATTGTACTTTACACACCTTAATTCTATTTGTAGAAATCTGTAGATCTTCTTCAGTGATGCATGAACGTGGTTCTATTTGATAACCTGAATATTGAGAAACTATTGCAAATTTTTAGGTACAATTTGATGGCTAATAGGGTACTTCTTTTACTGACATTGGCTTCTAGAAGTGATTCACAGTTGTCTTCAAAAATTCTAGGGGAAACTGCTGGTCAGTATATTTATATAGTTGATTATTACATGGTAGATTTGTTGATGTTCACATTTTCTAGATTTCTATCACATAGAAGGGCTTTTCCTAAAGCAGGACATTTCCTAAGGAACTTGAAAAGTCAACTTCCTCAGTCAAGGTTGCTTGCAATATCTGCTCTAAACACGCTAATAGAAGGAGAGCAACATAAGTCCTCTGGCCATCCTAAACAGTATGAGAATTCATCCATTGGAGGAGTTCTGAATCAGATATTACAAGAGGAGGGATTCTTCAACGAGACACTAAATAGCTTATCAAATGTCCATATAATTGATACCGAGACTTTAGCTTCTAAAGGGAATCATGGATCCTCATCCTTTCAGAGTGCAACAGATAAAGCTATAACTCTTTTCTATTTTGACTTTTCTGCATCATGGCCACGCACACCCAGTTGGATATCTCTGTTGGGAGGTGATACCTTTTATTCCAACTTTGCTAGGATATTCAAAAGGTTGATACAAGAATGCGGAATACCAGTTCTGTATTCACTTGGGACAGCACTTGAAGAGTTTTCTAGTGCAAAAGAGAGGTCTAAGCAGTGTGTTGCTGCTGAAGCCCTAGCTGGTTTACTTCATTCAGACATTAATGGGCTTTTGGAGGAGTGGGACAAGTGGATAATGCCTCAGATAGAGAAAATAATATTAGCACCATCTGTTGAATCGATTCCTGAGTGGGCAGCTTGTATACGATACGCAGTTACCGGAAAGGGGAAATATGGGACCCGCATTCCTATCCTGAGACAGAAAATTTTAGATTGCTTAGCTAGACCCTTGCCTCAATCTTTGGCTACTAGTATTCTTGCTAAGAGGTATTCGTTCCTTTCAATTGCTCTTATTGAGATCTCTCCTCATAGGATGATTCGTGAGGAGGCTGAGTACCATCTTAAGCTTCTAGACGAGCTGCTTGGGAATATGAGCAATTTATCTGCTCAGGTATGATATACGTTAAATAATTCAGATATTTTGTGGTCTGTTAAATTTAGTATTGATTTTCTTCAAGTGTTAAGAAGTTGTTGTCATTTATCTAGATGTCTCCTAAATTACGTCAAATTATCTGAATGAGTATTATCTGCATATTGCTAAATATCTGTGTTTATGTAGTTTATATTGAGCAAAAGAATGCATATTTATCTGTACGTTTCTCAGTTAAGTACGTATGTGGAGGTGTTAGTGCAGAGGGAGAGAGATGGACTATATGCTTTTTGCACAAGCTTCTGAATTAAGAAACAATCTTTTAGAGGTTTGCTATCTAAGCATAAAGTAGAAGAAAATTAGGTTCATTATTAATTTGTGTAGTGTTATCAATTAAGACAAAAGTTGAAGCTACTAATTATCTACTGGTGCCTCTTAAATATATACCTTCATTACAGTTTACAGCCGTATGCTAGCTTAAATGTTACATTCAGCTTCAATCTCTTTTTATCATTCTCATGGTCAGTCTTTCTCTTACAAATATATGTGAGACAGGTTAGGGAAGCTGTTGGTGTCATGCTTTCTGTGTTATGTTCAAATATGCGGCTTTTTGCAACATCTGGGCTTGATCATTTATCTAAGGGAACTGTCGGTGATGCATACATGTTTGAGCCTCCTCAGAAGGAAAATTGGGCTAAAATTTTGACAGAGAGGGCTTCTGAATTATCTATAAATATCCAGAATGCAAATCTCTCTGATAGGATGCAGTCTGCAGATTCAGCTCATGAAAATGGCTTTACAAATGCAGAGGCAGAAGCTGATGTCAAAAGGATGGAAACGGTACTGCATTTACTTCTATTCTGAATTTGAATTCCCAATTTTTTCAGTTGCTTAAATGCGAAAATAACTTTTCAATCATCATTGCAGTTGTTTCACTTCATTATCTCATCCTTGAAGTCTGGGAGATCTTCTGTTTTGTTGGACATTATTGTTGGACTCCTTTATCCTGTTCTTTCATTGCAGGTAACAGACTGACAAAATTTGCTTTGAGAATCATGCACAGTTAGACAATTTTCATATGTTCTTTTCATACATTTGTCTTTCATCAGTTCTTATGGTATAAGATTTCACTGGTGTGTGTTGTGTATGTCACTAGACTCACAACTAGGATACCATTTGAGTATATGTTCATCCTCTTTCTGTGAACGACTAGTAAAAGTTGGCTCATCTTTATTAGCTTATGAGTGTTTGAGTTTACTGGAATTTTTTGGCAATCACCTCTTCTTTCTTTTATATTTATATTTATTTTTATTTTTAGACAATAACTTCTTTAGTGAGAAAGTAGTTTTCTAGATATTTGTTCTGTTAGTAAGTTGCACAATATGTTATCCAGTGACAGCACTTCCACTTTACGGAGATTGTCTTCTCTCTTTGCTAATATACAATACATGTCAGAAATTTTTCAATTTTTTGGTTTGGTTTACTATAGTCATGTATTACACTCCCCTCATTTTTTGTGAATTTTGGTGGGTGTTAGTTGATAAATATTTAAAAACATGTGTGCAGGAAACGGCAAATAAAGAGTTGTCGACATTGGCTAAGGCAACTTTTGAATTGTTGAAATGGAGAACTTTACCACGGCCTTTTCTGGAAAATGCTGTCTTAGTTATTCTTTCTTCAATGAATGATCCTAATTGGCGAACCAGATCTGCATCTCTGAGCTATCTTAGGACCTTTATGTACAGGTTGGATTTCTTTTGGTTCTTTATTCTTTTTCTCAATAGGATAATCAAACTATAATTTCGTTACGTTGATCTGCTTTCTTTGTAACAGGCACACATTTACTCTCTCTATGTCAGAGAAAGTACAGATTTGGCAGAGCATTGAGAAGCTACTCGTGGACAGCCAAGTTGAGGCAAGTAAACCTGTTTAGATCAAAATATGTTTGATTTTGTCTTTTGAGTAGAAATGTAATTTGAAATAGATTCAGAACATGCTTTTTCTTCTTTCTCCTCCTGCTCAAATAAGCGCAAGTTTGTAAAAGAAATGATACCAAACACATCTAATTTTTTTCGATTTGATATTGCCTTTTAAGGTAAATCTCAAAAATGCAAAGCTTAGGGTGTATCTTAAAAAATCGGAGCCCTTAAATTAGGTACATCTGAATTTTTAGATCATTTTTGTTCTGCGACTCTTTACCCATTCAAAATTAAGTTTGTTTTGAGAATTTAATATGATGCACTAGTTGGTGGATTGGTGCAAAAGATGACTCACATTCCTTCAACAGAATTGATATAAAATAAAGTGTTTTACTTTCTGTAATAGAACACATTATTCAGAGCTTCTCTCTTGTGTGTGTTCAGGTTAGGGAGCATGCTGCTGGTGTTCTAGCAAGCTTAATGAAGGGCGGAGACGAAGATCTATCGAGGGCTTTTCGTGATAAATCATATACAGAAGCTCAATCAATTCTGAAGAGACGAAAACAGAGGTTTTAATCATGATTCATGATATGTCTCCTTAACTATTTTTGTTTATACCAACTTTTCCCTAATTTTCCTATCATTCTATTAAATCTGACAATACACAAGTGTGCAAGTACATTCATGTGCATGTGCATGTGCATGCAAACGCACATGCATGCAACAGCCCTGGCACAGCCAATTCTTGAACAGTCAGGGCTGGGTCTGGGCGCGAGCCCTTCCTGTTATTGAAAATCCTACATCCAGTCATTGCATTTTATCTGAAATTCTCATATGCATAGCAATATTTTTACCCTAAAGCCACTTTAGTAGGTCGATATTATTGTATACACGTACAGCTGACGTAGACATACCATTTCATTTTCTTTGGAATTGAACAAAGGATTGTTAACTGTAGGAAGTCAACTTTGACTCCATCTATCGCATCTACACATGGTGCGGTTCTTGCTTTGGCGGCTTCAGTGCTATCAGTTCCATATGACATGCCTAGGTATGTTGCCTTTTCCGAATTCAGTTGTAGCAGCCGCATTTATCCAATTTTGGACACAATTTTCTTAGGCGAACCATTTTGCAACTGAATAGTAGAACTTGTTGAGCCATAGCCTGTTACGAAATGATTATTCATGCATCAAGCTAATTAATATATAGTTTCTCTTCTCAAGCCCTTGACATAATATTGAATTTAACTTTTGAGGACTGGTATTCGTAGTACCATATGTTAACAGCAAGTATTGAATGTGAAAGTTAGAGTGAAAAGCACAAGCAATAATTTATCAGTAAGAGTAACTAATAGGCCCAGTTAAGTACAAATCCTGTAGTCATGGAAAAGTAATTTAACTTAGGACTAATGTCTACTTAAAACTGTTCTTGAGAGCAAGGGCATCATCAGCCCTTTATCATATTGCTGAGTTTTCAGATCTTTAGCTTGATGAATATAGCTTTCGCAAATTTATTTATGAATTCTAGTAACTTATATTATTGACGCTTCTTTTCACACCCTCTTCCTCCCTTACAACTACCCATAGTAATTTTAATCCTTTGCACATCACATTCTGAGATGCATTAATACAAGAAACCACTTGAACAGTTGGCTTCCGGATCATGTAACCTTGCTTGCACGGTTCATCGACGAGCCATCGCCCGTCCGTTCCACTGTTACTAAAGCAGTCGCCGAATTTAGGCGGACTCACGCCGATACGTGGATCATTCAGAGGGACGCGTTCACCGAAGAGCAACTGGAGGTAAGCTCCGATATATATATATATATATATATATATATATATATATATATATATATATATATATATATATAATTATTTTCCCATTTTGTATCTAATTCTGTTGTGCTAGTTACTGGCAATTATAGCTAATGTTGTCCATATTTTTTGTTTTGATCTTTATAATACTCGCAGGTTCTAGCAGATACATCATCTTCTTCGTCATACTTTGCGTAAGTTGATTATACATAATACTTTAATATTGTAATGCAGATTGTAAGGCAATATACGAAAGAAAAACATGCATATTTATTGTGATTGGTAGGAAATAAAATCAGGTTTTATTTTTCTTTTTTATTTGTTTTTTATCCCCTTCTGTAAGCATCTATTATTCACTTGAAGTTCGTCCAGAATTTTTTTAAATATTCTTAGTAGATAATTAGGTGGTAAATTCATCTACTCGTCTCTTCTTTTAACTATGCTACCTAGTTCTCCATGCACATTTACAGAAAAAAAAAAAAAAACAAAACAAAACAAAACAAAACAAAAAGGATTACCTTTATTCTTTTGCTATAGGTGCCGCAAAAAGTCTATGTTTTGGCCATTCTCTTGCGGTCACAGTAATTGGTGAGGGTTATGACACTGATTTTTATATTCTAATATAGAAAGGGTATTTTCAAATGATTGAGTTGTCACACATCCAAATTGAAGTGCTTCCCCACCAGTGAACTTGCCACCACACCAAAATAAACTTTTTAACTTCTTAAATAACTTTTAACAAATTTGCATGATATTCTAAACTACTTTTCGAACCAAGGTCCTTAGTTTTTAATTCTTAACAAGTGAGTTAAGAAAACCAATGACTCTCTGTGTTAGCAAAAGTAAAAACTTTTAAGCATTGAGAAGCCCATTTTTTTTATTTAACTTTACTCAACAGCAAAAACTCGTGTGGGAGCCAAATGCTTGGACTGTTTAGATAGAGAACAGCCAACTTTTGTTCCTTGGTATCACACTCACCATAACATAAATGTACAAACTAGATATTTTCCCATTAAACCAAAAAAAAAAAGGGATGTACATGGTATATTACATTACATGTATAGAACTTCCGATTTCCTTGATTTTCTTTCTGAGAAAAATGTACAGAAAGAGCTGATTACATCTGTAAGCCTTTCATTCACCACCAACCCTATGATTCCTGGCTCTTCTTACCTCTCACTTCTCATCACTTACACACAAAAAAAGAGGGGGAAGGAAAGAAAATTTTATGCAAAATGGTTCCTTCTAACTTAGTTTCTCAGCTAAAACTCCTTCCACTGAGCCAACCAGAGCAAATATGCTAACAAGGAGGCACACAGCACTAAAACTCTGCAATACAATCCACCCCTTTGTCCATGGTTCAATCTTTCTCTGTATGAAGTACATCTCCACAGGGAAGTAAATAGCCAATGGCCAAAAATTGAAGGCCCCCAACAAACCCAACACTTGGTTGAAGTAAGGAAAGAACATGGCAAGCCCTGTTGTGGTTGCAACATACAAGGTTCTGAAGCAGAGCCTCAGCAGATTCAATCTATAAGGTGGTAGAAGTGGTAATTTTATTCTGTAGAAGTTATTCACAAATCCATTATTGGGGAACTTCGCTGAGAACCATCTGTCTACGAATGAGAACACCGGTTGGCTATAGACCTACACATGGTAAACAGAAAATATTAAAGCTTAACATAAGAATAGTTATATCGTGTAGCAGGAAGTGTTATTGACAGAGCAGGTGTATTGAAACTAATTAGTGTTCACATGACAGGCTTGACTAGATTCGATCGTTGCTCGAGGATTAAGATTATTAGATGTCTTCCAAACTTTTTAGTTTAGCAGGAGAGTAAATTTTACCTGATAACCGCCGATAAGATGAAGAACAATGCATGCATTAGCGAAGTCGATAAGCCAATACGGCTCGTAGAACCCGAATCCAGTTAGAAGGTTCCCCGGTGTGTCATCCCCAAATGCGGCATAGCCGAAGCACCCGCAACAAAGGTAGAAGAATGTGGTGATAAAAATGGAGATCATCGATGCTTTCTTCATAGTTTTGTTTTCGGGCGGTGGCGACTTTAGTGTGTCCTAAATTTGTTCATAGTATTTCCATAGAGCTGATTTAGCACTTTGCATCAAGTAGAAGAATTTTTTTTTTCAAAAACAATCTATATGTTAGCAATATATATGTACAAATATATATGGTGTCACACTGTCACCTCTATCTCGAGGAGGATTATGGAGTACGGATAGGCGAATGCGATGTCTCCGAGTGCTTGAGAAACTCTCCACACTTTCTGAGCTGGAGTTGCCACATGAATCCCTCCAATGCCCCCTTTGATTCTTCCATTACCTGGAAAGCAATACAAACTATGTATGAACTTTGAATGCTTCAACAAGTTTAATCCATTTTCACACACTCTGGTTTTCGAGCACTCAGAATAAACCAACAAAAGTCTAGTCCTTTTCTAGCTGATTCAATGTATATCTGATATACTCGTAACGCAAACAATACCGATGACTTTGGCGATCCCGAGTGCGAATCCAATGAAGGAATAAGAGAACGACATGATCGCGGCGAGAATAGAGAGCCACGCCATGTTGTGGAAATCCGGTATCTGCGAGAAGACTATCTGAACAAGTCCAAACATGAGCATGTAGAAGTTATCTCCGTACGCGCACGGCGCTTCGTGCCCTTCTTTGTGGTAGCAGTCTGATTTCTTAATTGCCCTGCAGGTTCATAATTCATACGAATTACTACCAAATAAATTGCTTCTATCAGTTTGAAACTCATGCGCAAAGTTAAGCACTTATGCTAACAATTTGGTGGTGAGTTTTGTTATATTTTTAGGAGTTGTTCTTGCTGTTTGAACAAGTGGTATATTCAGTGTACCTCATACTAGTTGAAGTTGTGATTGTATATGCAATACCAGTCCCATACATGCTCAAGTATTGAAGTAGCCCACACAACCATGTTTGCTTTTTCCCTGAATAGCCATGAAACTTATGTTATAGCAGCTACTAAACAGCGGCGCATCTGATGTGATTCTTCGAATAGTGCGTCGAATAATTCGACTAAATGCCTGTTTGACCTGGCTTCTGGAGCGACTTCTCTGACAAAAATCTTTTAAATCCTTAAACCAAAAGCTCAAATAGGAAAGCTTTTTTTTTCACTATGACAAAAAGTGTTAGTACTTTTTCAAGCAGCTTTACGCAAAGCACTTTTGCAGAAGCTATAGCGAGGACGAAGAGACTCTTAAGTGACGGTAAAAAGCTTTTACAAATAATGCGGTACCTAAGTTTACCCTAACAGCATCCATATAGGAGGGGTTTCTTGCCCCGGTTACAGGGTGAGGGGACCTGTAGCAATCTGAGAGGAGAAAGGCAGAGACATAGGTGACTATGGCAAAGCAAAGCATCGAAACGGGGCCTCCGATCCAACCCAATTGCGCGACGCTCCACGCGAGAGACAACACGCCGGACCCGATCACCGCGGTGATTATATGGGCTATGCATGTCCAAATTGTCCCTGGTTGAGTTCACTTGCCAACAACAAGGCTTCAAATGTTAGGACTTTTAAGTCTCTTCAAGGAAAGAGCAAGGGATTCACAAATTTTCAAAAATGAATAACCGAAGAACCGAATTTATTACCGGTTCGCATGTCGCGATCATCGTCGGAACAAGAAGCATCAGTGAGTGCAAGAGAATGGTGAACAGCCATTTCCTTTATGATCTTAATCAAAGTGAAGAGAGTTGTAGATAGACACCACCAATTTCTCAATGAAGTGTGTAATATAGAGAGAAGGTCTAGGCTGGGATGAAGTAAACATCAACCTTATTGAAATCTTTGGCTCTCTAACTTAGAATTGTGACTTGCGCGGGGCTCGAGGGTGGACCGCATGAGAGCGAGTCGAATTCTCTTTCCGTTTTCGGTTTGGTTCGAGTCCGTTTCGAACATCTTTTGTACAAGCAAAGGGGGAAAGGAGTCTACATCAATGGGACTACATATTCATCTCCTCGCCTACGTATGTCGAGTTCGGGTTCAGCTTCGGGTTCGAACTATTTGTGAGGCTTAAAATCCTCCAATCAAATTGTAAATAGAGTGAGGCAAAGTTAGGCATTTTAGAATGAGCCATTGAGGGACCAGATTCTTTTTGATTGATTCATACAATATTTATTATTTACTATTATTTTTTCTGACACAACTTGGCTCTGCAGCTAAAAGATGGCCTCTCATTTTCCCACCCACCCAATAATTCTCTCCGTGTCCCTCTCATTACTAAGCCACAACCTCTTTAATGTAAATTGTCCTATATGCAACAGCTTGGTGAAATTCTAATGCTGATGTATCTGAAACTTACTTTTCTCCATGTTGCTTTTCCTTTTAAGGAAAAGCCTAAACAGCAACTGAAAGATTACTGAATTTAAATATAAATCAAAAAGTATCAATTTCTAGTAGCTTAAAACTTTTAATCAAATTAAACGATTATTTCACATGGTATCGAAAATATTCAAACACTGTCTTCTAGTTACTTGCGCTTTTAGAAATAAACGCGGTTTCTTTTGCAGTGCGCACGAAATCGTAACTATTACAGTAAGTGAGTGGTAGGTAGAGAAAATTAAAGTAGAACAATGTGTGACTCTGTTACATTTCTTACATTAGGATTGCTAAGTCCCCTAATACAAGTTATTAGCTCTCATTTGCAGTAGCAACAATGAAAGCAAACTACCATGTTCCCAAAATGGTCTTCTCTGTTGAAACATAGAGGTCGGTTTTCAAAGAGGTTGCAGCCAATCTCAGTTTTACTAATTTTAGCAAAAGTTTGATGTAGAGCTCTTGTTATTATGTATATAATAATAATAATAATAGCTAGAGACCAACAAGTAGTAGATTACTACGTAGACTAGTAAAAGACACTTTGGGCAAGTAAGATGACTACAAAACACATGGACCTCACTCATCCCTATGAAATGGTCTTGTTGGATAACATCTATTTTAGTGAATACTACTAACCAAGCCCTCAAACCCAACTTCGCAATCCCAAGAACAGACTTGCTGGAGATTCTACAAAAGTGTTGTTTAAGTGAAACTATTATCAATAGAATATCATCCTATCAACTTTTTTGTAAAGTAAGAAAAAGTAGAATTGAAGTCAAAAGATTATTCCACTGTCTTAATCAAATCAGAATAAAATTTCTACTCCTGAACCAGAAAGGATTTTGGCTTTTTTTCCATCCATATCAACATTCTATATGCCATGTGAATTTCAAAGATAAAGTTTTAAAGAAATCGAGCTTTACATATACATATATATATATATATATATATATATATATATANATATATATATATATATATATATATATATATATATATATATATATATATATATATAATTAAAAAAGGGATCATGGTTTCACAAGATGTGTTGACTAGTAGAAAGATAAGTACATGTCTACTATGACCAACTTGTTGTGTGTATTCTCCATCTAAACATGCAACAAAAGGACAACAAAAGAAAAAGTTTCACAATGCAAGAAAGGGGAGCAGGTAAGGCAAACTTGTTTTTTCCTTTGGATGTTGAGATTTGTGGCTTTAGTGCACAGCACTGATCTGTGATTCTTTCCCAGTATATATGTGTGTGTGTGTGACTTGGGATAAGTTTCAATGGGTGCCACGACTTTGCTGTGGGTAGAGATGTAAATGAATTTATGGTTTTGAAATCGGAATTCGAATTGCTGACCGTAAGCAGCGCAGCTGGCTAAGGACTTGATAGCTGGTATTCGAGATTTGAAGTTCGAAGTCTAATTATTTTACATATTTACTTGAGTTTATTTTGAAAAAAAATTAAAACAATATCGAATTTTCTCTACTCTGAAAGGTAACAGTGAAGTGTCCGTAAACATTTTGGCCCCTGTTACAGTAGGCATTTATTAAAATATTATTTGAGCCACGCCCTACTCCTACAATGGGACCTAACCAAGTCCAACAAAACAAAAATAAATTCAAAAATATTTTTAAGCATTCTCTCACATAGTGACAAAGACCTGCCATGTGCAGCATGGGTCATGTATATCCACTCATGCACAAATCACTACTTATATTCATTAAATTTGATCTACGCTATCTAAACTTTTTAGACGTCAAATTTTACAATTCTTTTGACACTTTTTACTTAGTTTTTAATAAGTGATCTCAAAATTGTCAATATTTTATAAGATGATTTTGAGACCACTTAGCACTAGCTAAATGCTGGCGTAAAATTATAAAATTTAGTTTCTAAAAAACTTAAATAATTTAGATCAAAGTTTAACAATATTGATCATCTGATATTTTGTGATAACTTCATTTATTTTTAGAAATGTTTTAGCTTTGCTCATTTAGGTACTTTATTTTTTTCTAGGCATTAATTGGTGGTGTACCTCATACTTGTGGCGGCAGTGATGGTGTATGCAACTCCGCAACCGAACAAACCCGTATGCTGAAAAAATCCACAAACCCACAAGCATTTCTCTCCTGAAAAAATAAAAATAAAAATAAAATAAAATCTATACATATATTACGTGCATCAAAATTAGCAAATATTATTATCATCATCATTATTCGTCATCATCAAATTGTTCTGTAATTGAGTTTCGGAGTTTTGCGCAAGAAATATTTTTCTAAATATTATAAGTTTTTAAATTATAGACATTTTAGACATTGGATGTTATAATTCTAATGGTTTAAGTTTTTATCAAAACCTAGTTTTGTGATAAGGTGAGCATTGGAGGGGAGAGGATTGTGAATGTTTTTAAATATTTTGGACTTTTCAAAATATAAAAATAACATTTTGAGTTGTTAATAATGACTATCACTATTATTTTATAACATTCGAGGAGGTGATGCGATTAAAAGCACTTTTCAAATATTTGGGCCTTTCAAAATATAAAAGCGGTGATCACGAAAACAGGCCGTGGACAATTTGAATTATGTTTTGAAAGAATGGGTCCATGGTGGATCCGGTCCAGGCAACAATATGTCCACCACAACAGATCCATTAAAGCCCATGGGTCTACGGATTTTGGGCCCCGGCCCAAAAGAGTAGCCCATCTAACTATTATTTGATTTGTACAAATGGTAGTACTAGGAGATCATTTTTTTCAATTAATAAAATTTATCTTTACAAAATTCCAACTTCTTTCAAATATGTGCATATATAAATAACCCCCCACAAAAAGAAAAAAGAAAAAAGAAAAAAGAAAAAAAACTTATAAGGGTGAATTCTATATTCTATCGCTTAATTTTTTTTTAAAAAAATGAATAGAAAAGCCAGATACTTTTACAGAGCAATGCGAAGAATTACACTATTGGAGACGGAAAAGGCCACCCCTACCTAGATTGAGTTTAATGGCCTCCATGTAAGAACGGTTTCGGATGTGACCGCATTCCGGGTCGGGTGAACGGTAGCAATCCGCGAGCAGAGAGGACTGTACCAGCGTAACTCCGGCGAAGAACAGCAACGCTATCGGACCCCCGGCCCACCCTAGCTGGGCCACGCTCCACCCAAGCGACAAAACCCCCGACCCGATAACCCCCGTTATCACGTGGGCCACCGCTGTCCACAGCGTACCTTTTACCCAAAAAAAGATAATAATTAAGATGAAGATAAAATTGCGCTGTTAAAACTTTTTTTTTCTCTTTCCCTTTGAGGGGCTAAATAGTTTTCTGTATTAAAAATTGTATTAATTTTTATCTGAATCTAAGATAACTGTTGAATTCAGCTGCAAAGCTTTCGTAGAAAGGAGTTTGTAGATGGTGCCATTGGTGTCATGTAACTTATTTTAATTTTGTCTTTGTGGATTTGTTGTGGAATTTTATTTTATTTTTTTTTGATTTGGTAGCAAAATAAAGGGCTCAGAATTTTTTATTGACACTTCTTAATTTTAATCAAAATAATCTTAACTATTTCAGTCGTTTAAATTGTGTGTCTTGAAAAAAAAAAATAGAAAAATGCTACCAGTACATCCTATAATTGGTCCACACATTTTTACACTTTTTTTTTAGTTTTTAGTATAAAAAAAAAATATTTGGTAAGATTAGTACAAAAAAAATGACCTTTGGATAAATAGAGTTTAAGATTTACGCCCTATCTTTATGCGCACGATTAGCATTGAGCTCCAAAAAAAAAAAAAAAAAAAAAAAAAAAAAAAAANAAATGCTAAAAAACTCTAAAAGATATATTATTAGTAGAAAAGTAGGTAACTGTTAAATAAGCAGCACACATCCACTGGTCAAATAGAATAGCAATGTCTAGTTATTGGAAAAACCTGAAGATTCAACCTTTTTGTTTGGAAAAGGAAAGAAATAAATAATGATATGGCATTTTTATTCCTTTTTTTAATTTTTTTGTTTTTATTTTATTTTGTTGAGAGAGAGAGAGAGAGAGAGAGAGAGAGAGAGAAGGGTGATGTTTAATTATTATAATATAATAATATATGAGAAAGCTTGGGACTTGGTTTTGTATGTAATAATTGGCTCATTTTTTTCTCTCAAAAAGAATAGTAATTGGATCATTTGGTTGTTTTGTAGTGCTTCTTTTTCTCCAATTTCCTCAAGGATTTTTGTGAATTATTATTATTATACCTTTTAATTATTATGAATTGATTTGTGGAAATATAACTCAAGGAATCACTTCTTAAGAAGTAGAGTCATAATCAGACAAACAAGAAGTAGAATTTGGCAAATTCAAGGGCAAGGAGAAGACCCCACAAAGGAAATGAGAAGCAAAACAAAATCCACTTATTTTATTTTCTAGAATCATCATACTCAACTTTATGTTTAGACAATATATTATTATTATTATTATTATCATTATTATTATTAATCTGAGGTTTAAATTAATGAGCTTATTGAATCTTATTGTGACCAACACCAAAAAAACACACACAAAAAAAAAAATCACATAAAATGAATCTTGAGAACAAAAAAAGAAAGAAGAAAATACAAAGGAAGAGGCTAATTAAGGAATATATATACCAGTTCTTATGATCTTCCTCTCTGATTCATCTGCTTCTTTCAGGAACTCTCCAAGCAGTGGACTCTTCTCAGCAGCTTCTCCTTCATCACCCATGGCTAAACCAAAAGCAGTACTCAAAAGAGATGGTTATTGAATCAATGGTTAATTTTAAAATAATTTGCTGTGTCTCTCTCCTCCTGTTTTGGCTTTTGTTCCTTGGGAAAGCATTAAGAAGAAGCCCATTGGCTAGTGCTAGCTCCTGCTTGGTTTTTATGTGGTGGGCTCAAAAGTGATGAATCCATTTGTTGGGCATCATCTAATTTTTTATTATTCCCTTCTCTCTCTCTCTCTCTCTCTCTCCATGAGAAGGTTAGTTTCTTTGCCTTGTGGGAATGGGAATGGACATGACTTTGAGTGCTAACCACCAAACTAAGCAATAGTGGAATCACTATTGTAAAATTGATCAAAGTTATATAATTTTCTATTTAAAGTCACAAGTTTTTAAAAGTGGAAACACTTTCCTTTAGTGCTTGGATTTGAAATTTTTGATAGACTCACAATATTGACTTAAATTAAATGAAAAAAAATTTAGTTAAGATTTAAATTCATAATTTTTTGATCCGATACTATGTTAAATAATATAAGACAACTGTTTTTTCTCTAAAAGTTGAAGTTGCTAAAGAACGATTTTTTTATATTTTATCTTCAACAATGCTTCTTCTGAATTACGGTTCACAATTTTTTAGAACAATTTTAGTTAAAAAATTTTAAAAAAAAGTTGATGAAACTAACGAAAAAGTAGTGTTTCTTGAATAAATAACGTGTATAAATAACTTTGCTCGATCACTATTTAAGACTTTGTACTAACTATTGCACCCAAAAATTCGACAGATGACCTAACTAGTCGAGAAAACTAAACACATGAAGGATGGAGATTTGACCCATTAATAGTTGATTTGGAAAATTTAATCTTTGGCGCCTTTTCGAAATTAAGCGAGTTTAGAACATCGGACTAATTATATTATCTAAAAAATCAATCTCATAAGAAATAATTCAGAAATAATCTTATTACTAAACACGAAATAAGAAATAAGAAATAAGAAATAAGAAATCGCAATATGCATATAATTAAATAATTTCCTTCTTTCATTTATTGTGTGTGTGTGTGTGTGTGTGTGTAAGGTAATGTAAATATAGATATATTCTCTATCAATTTGCCTTGTTACACTTGGTTCTTTAATTAATGCTCTGATGTGGCCCTCCATTTTATCTAAAAATTGGTGGATTGCTTTGTGGGAACCCACTAATGTGTATTATTTAATTTTCTGTACCTAGATAGGTTTTGGTACCAAATTCTTTTATATATATATCAAAATCTATTGGTAGTTGATTCACACATCATCCAACCACTGTTCTAAATACTATGAGTTGGAAAAAGCCAAAAATTGGACGTAAGGATTTGGTTACAAAAAAATTCTTATATATATCAAAAAGTTTGGTGTTTCTTTTATAAAAACCCTTAAATATATATATATATATATATTTCTCGATAGGATAGTAGCATAAGCCTATATATATAGAGAGTTTAGTTGGAATGCTATAAGTAGCAAATGGATTCCATTGCCACCTATTTATTTTCGATAATTGGACTTTCAAATCGATGATCGGTCACGTTGAATATTATTCGTACTACTTGAAATATTTAGAAATCAAATTTCATGTTTTTCGGTATTGTTCTCTTATCCATCAAGTGGATACAAAAATAAACGGCTGAAAATGAATATCCTTTAAAAAGTTATGATAGGAGTTTTGTAATCAAGAACAAGAGTATAGATCTTGTTCTAAATAGTCAAAAAATTTTCTAATCAAACTTCAACTGATTTGGCTATTTTTATACCGTTAAACAAGAAAACGCGCGTTTTATATCGACCATTAAAATTACAAATTTTGAAACACTTTGATCATTAGGTCAATATTGTCGAAAAAAATTGAAATTTAGTTTTTATATACTTCAAGTGGTATAGATTATGTTCAACAGTATCAACGATTTAAAGGCTCCATCATCGAAAATAAATGGGTGACAATGAAGCTCGCTTGCTACTAATAATATTCTAGCTGAACTCTCTCTCTCTCTCTCTCTCTCTCTCTCTCTCTCTCTCTCTCTCTCTCTATATATATATATATATATATATATATATATATATAGTTGAGATAGGATACTTTTAGAAACACCACCCACTTTGTGCTTCTAAGTTTTTAACCCTTGGATCCACTCCTTGATTACTAATATTCCTTGGATCAAATACTATTCCACCTACCACCACCTACCACCATCATCTTAACCTCACATCTCTCCATCCAAGGGCTAAAAACTCTAACACCACCCACTTGGTGCTTTTAGAAGTATTCTAGTTAAAAACTCTAAAGAGGAGTTGAGCAAGAATACTATCGATAGCAAACGGGCTCCGTTGCCACCTAATTATTTTCGATGATACAGCCTCCAAATCGACGATCGGCACCGTTAAACATGATCTATACCACTTGAAATATTTAGAAATCAAATTTTATACATTTTCGATATTGTTCTTTTATCCATCGAGTCGACACAAAAATAAACGATTTCTCAAAAAAAAAAGAAAATGAATATTCTTTAAAAAATAATGATAGGAGCATTGTAATCAAGATCAAGAGTATAGATCTTGTTTTAAATAGTTTAAAGAATTTTCTAACAAAATTTTAATTGATTTGGATATCTTTACGCCGTTAAACGAGAAAACGCCTCATATCAACCATTAAAATTACAAATTTTGAAACATTTTGATCATTAGGCAAATAATGTCGAAAAGATTTGAAATTTAATTTCTAAATACTTAAAGTGGTATAGATCATCTTCAACGATGCCGATCGTTGATTTGGAGGCTCTATCATCGAAAACAAATGGGTGGCAATGGAGCCCGTTTGCTATCGATAGTATTGTAGCTCAACTCTATATAAGAGATAAATTGATGGATTGTTGAACTTTTCTTTCAAATTAAATTTCCCAGGAATTCTAGATCAATGGGTGAACCAAGTACTGTTAATTATATAAAAACTAAAAAAAACTAAAAATCTGTACATATATATTAGGATGGAAACCAAAACTTTTGCAAATTTTCTTAATAGCTTAATAATAATCATAAATAATGACATGAGTTCACCTACAATAGCATTACAAATTTAGCAATTTAGTACTTGCAAAATTGGAAACAAAAAAAAAAAGGCTGGATGAGTTACAGATGGTGTATGAATATGGTTAAGATGAATAAATTTGAAAATTATTAAACTTTATGAGATGTATTTAAAAGTTAAAATTTTTAGGAGAGGTTTGTAATTTTACTATTTTATATGAATAAGTATACAATCTTTTTTTTATAAAAAAAGTAAAATTGTATGTAAACCCTTTAAACTATAAAAGCTATTTTGAAACAAACTTCTAGACTTTATTTATCGGATTGATATTCCTTAACTTCTCTATAATTTTTTTGTATCAGTTCGTTCATCAGTTAATTTATTTGAAAATTTTGGTAAGCAGTTAATTCCATTTTTGTTACTCTAATTACTTTTCAACTAAAGAAATTTAGACTCTGTTAATAATTTGAGATTAAAATCTCAAATCTCCAACTCAATTTATTAAAGTAACTTAAATCAAAACAAAGAAAATTAAGAGATATCAATTAACAAAAGTAAAGTTAGGGGCCCGCTTTCAAAATATCCTTTAGTGGAGGGGTCTCCATGCATATATTCCCTTTAAAAAAAGAAAAAGAATAACAAGTGCCCCTTCTCTCTCACGAGCCCTAGTAGTCCCCTACGCCAACCTCGCCCACCGATCGGATTCCCCCGCCGATCACGACGATCGAGGCGCGCGCACGAATCTCCAAGTGCTTCTCCGCAACGCGGAAGCAGAAGCACCCGAGCACACGATTCTCCGCAACGCGGAAGCAGAAGCACCCGAAGCTCCGATCGCGAGGTTGAGTTCCTCATTGCGTTAGGGTTCGAGTAGCTTCTTTGGTTAAGGAATCGCACTGATATGAGTGGGAATTAGGGTAAAAACTGGGAATTTTGCGTTTTTTTTGGGGTTTTTTTGGTGCTCTGTAGTCATGGCTGAGGACGAAGAGAAGCGCGAGAAGAAGAGGAAGAGGAAGAAGGAGAAAGGGTGGGAGGGGAGCGCTATCGGTGAATTTAATGGAGGGGATTGGGTGGCGATTAACGAAGAGAAGGTTGGAGAGATTGAGGCTACCGAGGATGGCGAATTAGGGCTAGAGAAGGATGGAGAGAAGGAGAAGAAGAAGAGGAAGAAGAAGGAAGAAGATAGGAGAGAGGATGGTGAGATAGAAGTAAGAGCTGAGTTGCAATCGAAGAAGAAGAAAAAAAAGGACAGGGTTTTAGCAGTTTATAGATCTTCGGAAACTCCCAGGAATGAAAAGATTAGTTTTTGTGGGAGTGGTGAGGAGAATGATGGAAAGAAGTGGAAGAAGAATAAGAAGAAGAGAGAGGAAGATGGGAATGAGAGAATCGAGGAAGAAGCCGGTGCCGAGTTACAGTTGAAGAAGAAGAAGAAAAAGAAAAAGGATAGGATTTCGGAGGTTTTTAGCTCCTCCGAATCTCCTGAGAATGAAAAGATTAGCTTTTGTGAGAGCACTGAGGAGAAGGATGGAAAGAAGAAGAAGGAGAACAAGGCAGAAGATGGGAAAGAGTACACTGAGGAAGTAGTAAACGCTGAATCGCAAGCAAAGAAGAAGAAGAAAAAGGATAGGAGTTTGGAGGTTTTTACCTCCTCAGAGTCTCTCGAGAATGAAAAGGTTAGTTTTTCTGAGAGTGGTGGGAAGGATGAGACTCTGGAAAAGAAGGCGAGGAAGAAATCAAAGGGCAAAGCTGATCTACCTATGAGCGAAAAAGAATCAGATGAATTGAGTGGAAAATGTGGAAGTCCAGAAGATAATGGTAAGGAGGACGAGGAGGAGAAGAAGAAGAAGAGAAAATTGGCAGAAGATAGTGCTGAGTTAGGGAAAGATGATAGTGTTGATCCGATGGATGATACGCCTATCATTAATAAAAAGAGAAAGAAAAAGAAAGATAGGAAGGGTGAACTATCAAACGGAACCGCTGGAAATGATTCAGAGAATAAGGAAAAGAATGATATATCCAGTAAAAAGAAGGATAAAAATAATGGCAGTAATTCTACGGTCTCTAAGCCGAAGAAGCAGGGAAGTAGAGTGAGATTTTCGGGTGTAGATGAGGTGTTCCCTTTTGAGAGTGACGATGGGCAGCCTGAAGAAGAAGATGGTGAAATAGAGCTGGTGCAGGGTAAACGGTTTTCTGTAGAAGAAGATAACAAGGTGTTGGAAGCTATAGAGAGGTATATAGAGGTTAGCCCTTTAGCTTGTCCTAGCAGTAAAATTTACAGTTTGGACTCATGTTCTGTTCTTTAGGATTTTGCTGCTAAATTATAGATTTAACTGTCTCTTTGTCATTATCCTTGGTGTTACCTGGTATAGTTCACTTCAAATAGCAGAAACAGAATGGGAAATCAAAATCGCTCAAAATCATTCTCCTTCTCTTTCGAGATAGACAACAATCTCAAATGGATTGGAAATTTATTCTTTTTATTTTTTTAAACCCCAGAAAAGGCTATTCATTTTTGTTCTCCTTGTGATAGTTCACTCTCCAACCAAAAAGAATCCTCGTTCCTTGATGAAGAAGTTAAGGAAAATCTCAAATTTTGTTATTTGGTCAGCATGAAAAAGAAAATTGATTTACCTTGAGTTCTTTTTGGAGCATAGGAAACCAAGGAAGAAAACCATGACGAAGGAATTAAGGAAAATCTCAAATTTTATTTATTTGGTCAGCTTGAGAAGGAAAACTTATTTACCTTGTGTTCTATTTGTAGCATTGGAAATATAAATTGATGTCAATTTATGTTTCCTTATCTGCTGGTTGAGTGCAGTAAAATTAGCCAGTACGATGTGACTTTTATCTCAAGATACTTATAGAGTTATAGGTGTTGAATTTTTGTGCATTGCATCAATACTGATACTAGTGGCTTCTTGTTTTATTCCTTTACTTCTGGATTAGGACTGCTGCTGTTTATTTCCTCTTTTTTGACATTTCTATTGGTGGTAGATAAATCAACTGGGGGAGGAGGGTAAACAAATGCTTCTGAAATGTCGCCAATATCCGCAGCTCAGAAATTGTTGGAAGGAAATTGGTGAGCCTTAATAAAGTTTACATCAGATTTCCCTTGCACAGGTTCAATTTATTTATTTATTTATTTTAATTTCTTTTTGCATTCTTGTTACCCTTTTTTCTAGTTGTCCTTGAATCACTGTTTAATTTCTTATTTGCGTGTGAATATGTACACATGCGGATACATGCTTTTGTCGTTTGGATTTATTTGAAGGATAAAAATCAAGTAATACATTGGCCTAGAAAGATTGTTTTTCTTTGTGAGAGAACTCTTTATTTCTAATAGTGCACTCAATTTTCCATTAGACTGCTTATCCAATGAGCTTCTGTTCTGTTGCATGTGTGTTGGTATTTGTGGTTTCTCTTTTAGCGGTATAGTTTGGTATTTATGAGGTAATTCTTTAGCTTGTAATGGCAGGTCCTTATGTTTTCCATTGTTCAGAGCACATTCTTTGGGTAAATTATGATATATCAGGGCCAAATGATCTTAACATTGCATTATTGCAAGCATTGACTAGATTTACTTATTCTCTTCTCCGCTGTTTTTTCTCTGTGGATGGTATTTTACCATTTGCTCTCTTTTTTTTTTTGAAAATTCTATTTTATATTATTGAGAATTTCTGCGTAGACATTCAATGTATATGTTTTAGCATCCTTATTGATAGGTACTTTAGCAACATTGCGAACTATATGTTTTCTTCAAGCTCTTAAATTAATTGATAGTTTGGTTCATAGGTGCTTGCTTACCTTATAGGCCCTACACAGCCATATATTATCGGGCACATGTCTTACTTGAAAGGAGTGAGAAGCGTAAATGGGATCCTGAAGAACTTGAAGCACTTAGATTGTGAGTATTGTCTTTTCATCATGCACCCTCAAAGTTTACTTTTTTGTTTTCCATGTATAAGAGGGGCTGTTTTGCTAAATTTTGCAAAAATAATAGTTAACAGAACTTTTTATTACTTCTATTGAGGCTCTTGGTTTTTAAGCAAAGAGGTGTAAACAGTAGATTCTTTACTTTAACAGGGGTTTTTTTCAGAAACAAATCACCTTTTTTTGGATTGTACTTCCTGTATACTTTTTCTGCTTTTGTAATGATTGTTCAACATGTCTATTGATGAACTAGAGTATTCTTCAGAGAGAATTTGATGAGTTTACTTATTGAAGATATAGGCCTGTGGCATTTCATTCCATGGGAAGATATTTCAGCTCAAAGCTGCAAACATAAAATTTTAAAAAAAAACCCAACATTGCGAACTCAAAGAAAAAGTTGGGTTGTTATTGCCACATTCAAAATTTTGACCTCTCTAACTCGTGCATAGCAAAATTTGTCGCTTCTGCTGAATCCTCTTGCTATTTAAGCCGGACATTTGACTATTGCTTTGCGTTTGCTAATTTCAATATTATCTGCAACTTGTTTGAAGGTTCCAAAAGCAGCATGGTTCACAGTGGAAGACTATTGCAGATGAACTTGGAAAACATAGAGTTCATGTTAAAGATGCTTGGCGAAGAATAAAGCCTCCAAACTTGAAGAAAGGTACGTAGTGATGTTTCTATCGTATTAATTACATGTTTAGTCTTTTATCCTTATTATTTCAATTTTAGCAATTTAATCCCTGAGGAGTATACTGCAGAAAAGGCACCATGTAATCAACAGCATTAGATTTTTCTTTAAAATATAGATATTTTGAGGACCACGGTCAAATCAAGGACGAACTTTTCAGGACTAAATTGTTGAATATTGAAACTCTGAGGATGAAATTACAGTGGATATCAAACTTCAGGGTCTAAAATGTTACAAATGGAAATTTGAGGTTGAAATTGAAATTCAGATCAAACTTCAAGGAATATCTTTGTTATTAAACCTTCTTTACATTGTCGTTTCCATGATAATTGAGCTTGAGTAGTTTTCATTGCGTCTCTTATGTCTACAGAGAAACAGTTTCTTTATAAATTATGTATCCCATCATTCAGTTGTTTTCGGAAATTCTAGGCGCTTTGAACTCCTTTTTTTGCTTTCTGAAATTCTATTTGCTAACTTTCTGTTTGCTAGGGTCCTGGTCTCAGGAGGAGTACCAAACTTTATTTGATTTAGTAAACTTCGACTTGCGCTTAAAAGCTTTTGAGGAGAAACAAACTAAGCATGGAATGGTTTGTCTTTGCTCATTACTTTCTTTTTCTAATTACTTTATAGGAAATATTGTGTGGTAATATTATATGCTGTCATTTGCTGTTGCTATCATTTTCTTCCGCTCCATTTTTTTCTTTTGTTTTAATGACGTACTTGTTTCCTTTCTAATAGTTGAGGGACAATATTGCTTGGGAAGCTATCAGTGAGAAAATGTCTACTCGCCGCCAAAATTCTTGCTGCATAAAGTGGTTGGTATTCTTTTTAGTTGGTTCCTATTTCTGCTTCTCTCCTACTCAAATAAGGTTCTAGTTACTGAATGTCGTCTTTTTATATTTTTACACTGACGAACTTGATTCCCCTGTCAAAAACATACTATTATGCATGCATTAACATACTTTAAAAAAGGATTGATTCGAGATTTTCAGCCACAGCAAATAATATATACCATATTTATCTTTAATTGGACCATATTTGAAGAGTAAAAGAATTGTAATCACTATGCTAAGTCTTTTTATTTATTATATTGTGTTTCTATACACTGACAGAAGACCTTGACATGCAAATCTAGTTATACTTTGTTTTTCCCCCTTCTTTCCTTATCAGATTCATGATACCATTACTGCAAGCTATTAATGTGTTGTAGAGCTACTATAATATTGGAATGATGTCCATAATTATCTCATGAGACAACGATACAATATTAGGATCCTACTAGGAAAGTTTCTGTTGCTTTTTTTCCCCCTCTGGTGGTGTATTAACTGTCTAGTAGCTATGCATGCTATTCTAGATGAATAACATTATCTTTTGCATTTCATATTACATTTAACTGTTCTCAACATTTGGTGTAAGATTTTGTCCTGGCAGATACTAGCTGCTTCTTGATTTAACCTGTAAAGAGCCAAATGGATATACATTTTCCATACCGTGGGACGTTTTGAACTTATTAAGCTTCACTTGGTCATTAAGAATGACTAACACTCTACAATTATTCAGGTATGATCAGCTATCATCGCCGATGGTCAGTGCAGGTGTATGGGCTGATACAGATGACTATCGTTTGGTTGAGGCGTAAGGCTCTGGATCATTCTCAGTTGCATGTGTACTTTATTGTGGTTTCTTCAGCCAAATCCTCCCTTAGATTTGAGTTTTTATTACAGAGAGGGTTTAGGGTTTATGGTATAGAAAATTTAGAAGAGATAAGGCTGGTGACCGATCAAATGTTGGTCATATTCAATTAATGCCCAAAATCCATATATGCATGGATAAAACTTACTGTTGAGGCTGCTGCTGTAAATTAGCAATTAATCAATTATATAAGGATATTTAGATCATCCACTCTTAGTTCGAACATACAGATCGTAGAACATATCATCTATGTATGAATGTATGTGGAAATGAGGCCATCAAAACTCTAAGCCAGTTTACTAACTAGATCTAGTTGATTTTGCCATTTTATATTTATAATTTAGCTCTCTTATTGTTATTTTAATCTGCTTTTTTTGGTTTGTTTTCTGAATATATTGAGTTGCGAATATAAGAGTTAAGCTTAAGAACTGGATTAGTATAATTCAACTCAATGGATGGTTAATAATTTCACAGAATTTCTATTAGATTTCACTGTATTTACCTTTTCATTTTGTGAGATTTGCTATTTGAGATGAGCAATATCTTTTTTGTCATTCTCTTAAAATGGAGTCTTAACCTCTACTCTCAACTTATCTTTCTTCGTTCAGAATTCAGAGTTTGGATGCTTCTTGTATAGAAGATGTTGACTGGGACAATCTCCTCGAGCATAGGTAACATTTTTATTTTTTATGCTAGTAGATAGATTGTTATTCGACCTTACTGTAATTTTCAATTGTAGGGACTGATTTCGGCTTCATCCTTTGAATTTCAAGTTTAAATAAACAACGTCTTAGTGCCGACATGGCACGCCTTTTGGACGATCAATTAACAGCGCTTAGTTGTTATCTAAAACAAACTTTAAAAATCTAAAATGCTATAATTGAAACTATTAGGCAGAACCTGTAATTAAACTCCTTTTTTCTCCGATGAAGCTGACTAGGTGTTTCTTCTCTTTTCAGATCCGGAGAAGTTTGCCGTAAACGGTGGAATCAAATGATCCGCCACATTGGCGGATACAAGGAGAGGCCTTTTATCGAGCAAGTAGAAGTACTTGCAAATCGCTACTGCCCGGAAATGCTCGAATACAGAAAATGAGAGCCTGTGATTTCGGATAATGTTTGTATCAACTATTTGTCTATACAAAAATGGTGCTTTTTGTGGTATGTTTAAGTGCTTGTGTTTTGTTAATTTTGACAGCCAAAAGCCATTCCTTGTGCTTAGAGAGCCAGTGGACTGGGCTTGTGTTATGATTCATTTAGTAATTTCATATGAATGGATGGCCTACTGTTGTTACTTAAATATGTTCATTGGAATGTAGGTGTAGTTTAATTATTGAAGCATCATCACAAATGGTCCCCATTTGGCATGGCTTTTCAAACAGTTTTTCTACAGTGAAAAGCAGTGAGCGAACATTTGACGCATTGATGTATGGAGCTTTTTCGGTGTCTTCTGAATTTTAAAAGTAGAAGCTATAATTTTAAGCTTTTATATTTGCAGCGGTGAGAAGCTGAAAGGGAGAATTGGGTCGACAATCTGAACATTGCCAGAGTTGGAATAATCCTTTTTTATCACAAAGTTTGAAAAATCAAATTAATGAAAAACCTTTGCTGATATGACTAATTAATTGTATCTTTATCTTGGTTGCAATATAAACTTTCTAAATGAGTTGGACAAAATAATCTGAAATTTTTTTTTTTGGAAGCATGTAAACTTGGAGCAATATGAATATTTATTTAGAAAAAAAAAAACAGGGTCTCTTTTTTTTTTTGGCATTTTTGAAAAGTTGTGAAAAGTCCAAGGGCAAAAACACTAATAAGAAATAGAAGATGCTCTGATTTTGTAGCTAAACTGGGCCCTTTTATGATTTATTATGAGTGGCAATGCTTTACCTACCAACCCTCATAAACTTTTTAAATTGGTGACTCTCCACCCCTTCAATTGGTAATTTTTTTAAAAAAATTTTAACCTTTTTTTTTGGGGGAAATTTTGTCTAAAAAACTCCTTAACAGTGTAGGCCATCTGAAAACAAGTGAATAAACCATAAAATTGATTTTGCCAATAATTTTTAAGTAAACTATGCTAATTTTATTTAGTACCTCTCAGGTGTTTTGGTTACACTCATGTATACTTGTGACTAGTGCTTGGATGTATGGAAGATCCATAGAGCTTCTTTCACCACCAAAAATAATACCTTGACTATTAGAAAATCTCTTCAGAACCTAAGAAGTTTTAAAATATTATTATGAATTAATTAAATATTAAAATTTGAAATTGTAATGTTTTTACTAATATTTTTATTATAACATTGACGATCATTGATCGATCAGCATTATTATATACGGAAATTATGTTATTCGCTAACTTACCACATAAATTTCTTATGTAAAAAAAGTAAGTAACTTTCTCAATAATACTGCTTTAATCTAGATCTTCTAATTTTATCAAAAAAAGATTTAAATATATATATTTTATTAGAATATGCTCCTAACAAAAATATTACAAACAATGCTCTCTAGAGGAACAATTTTTTTTAAGGCTACATGTAAATTCATTCATTTTTTTATAATGTACTGTAATTTTTTTTTGATTTTTTTAACACAAAATGGCACTTTTGTTATTTCATATAAGTACAGGGTCGAAAGCACAAAACGACCACTATATTATCAATTCCTTTCCTGTCCCTTTCAATTTCGTCGCCTTGCGATAACCCAGGGCTGAAAAAAAAAGGAAATTAAAAAAAATCCAAACCCTAGAAAAGTCGACGGGAAAAGCCGACCTATTAATCCCTCGAAATTCGTCCAATTTCGCTTCGGAAGGCGTCCGAGAATTCGGATTCCGACCCAAACTTGTATGCGGATCGACGACTCCTTCGAGATCTGATCCCCTCGAACTCCAGAACGGTACGAACCGTGGAAAAATCCGATTTTTTTAAGGTAGTTTTTGCTGTTTTTATGCATTTTTATTCGATTTTGAACCGATCTGTGGTGATCGGTGTGTATTTGATACTAAATTTGTAAGTTTCTTAAATATTAGGGTTTTTTTTTGTGAACTACGACAATAAATTAGTCTCGAGGGTGGTTTGGGGATCGCAATCTCAGAGAGATGATTTGTTATGTATGTTTTTAATTATGTTAAGAATTTTCGAAACTAACTTGGTTTCTGTGTGTAGATTTCAAGTGACTTTTGGATCTATAGTACCTTTTTTTCCCCCTGTTTAAATTCGAAGCATTTGATTGGGGAAATGAATTTGGAATTGAATTGTTTGATTAGGCAAATTGATTATGTGGTGTGGATGGGTTGATAAATTTTTAACATTTCCAGCAAATTGATTACGGTTTAGTTTTCATCTCTGGTGCGTAGCTCTGTTTCTGTTTATTTAAGCAAAGTATCAGTTCGGAAATATGATAAAGCTTTCTTTGTTGCATAGTTTTCTTCTGATTATATTGAGATAATATATTTCACTCTTCTTCTTCTTCTTCTTCTTCTTCTTCTTCGTTTTGCTTACTTGTGTTTGTTCCCTTGTTTTTTTTTTCGGTTGTATTTTGCTGAACTTTGATGTATGGAACTGAGAAAATTTTGATTTTTTTTTTTTTTTTATATTTGTCAAGTTAAAAAGTTAAAATTTCCTTTATTTTGGTGCTATTATGCTCATGCTTAAATGCTTGCAATCATCTTACACTTTAGTGTGGATGGTCATTAAGATTTCTCTGTATACTTCGCCTCTTTCATTGTAATATAGCATCCAGAGAGTTTGAAATAATGAAAGAAAGAATGTGCATTTGTGAACCACAACCATCTTTAGTTTCATTATTCTCTCTTATACTTTCTTTAGTACAGAATCATGGGAGAAATGAATTGGTTTGCAATTCAATTAATTCAGATGAATTGGGTTTGTTTTGGGGTGAAAAATCTGTTGTTTCAAACGAAATCTGGTTGGACTGAATTCCACCATGTACATTTTTTTTTTCACCCTTAGTGTTGTTTATTTTGCTGCATAAAAGGGTACTTTTGGACATACAAATAAAATAATTTTCTTATTTCGAGAAACTGAAATCGTTAGCAATTGGACCTCAAGTAGTCCAATTTGCTTAATTTTATATTCAAATCCTCAGAAATCATGGATAAGCATCCAAACAGGAATTGACTTGGTAGTTGATAGGAAGGAAGACTTGCAACAAGTTTAGTCTTACTTTTATTTTATTAGCATTTAAGTAGGTCATTGGTATCTGTTAGTTCAGGTTTTAAGTTCTCATGCTTATGCTCTTCTGTTGATGGAACTTGTTTTATTATTTTCTTTTTCATAAGGGAAATTTCTTGAGCAGAAACTAGTGCTGTGCAATAGTATTTGTTTTGATCATAAGATAACTTAATCTTTTGATTTCTTTTTATTTCTTATGTTGTTTTAACAATTATATGAGTTACATGGTATCTTTCTGGAATAGGAATAAATTGTAGGGGTAGGAAACTGGAAATGTCTCGATACCAAGGTGACGATGTTGATGAAATGGAAGATGATTATCAAGCGGGCGGAGCAGAGGATGACATGGATGAAGATTACGATGGAAGAGGGTTAGGGGATTCAGATTCTGATGATGAAGAATATGGCCAATCAGTATGTTTATTGCTCTACTCAATTTCTTCTTCTTCTTCTTCTTTTTGAAAACATGATGAGTGCATGCTTATTTTGACACAAGTGGTGCGACGAAGTGACTGGACTTTTTCATACCCCCTGTTTGGTTTGGTGGAATTGTGGAAAACAACAAAAGTGGACTTTTTCTTACCTCCTTTCTTACCCTAAAGTGACTTCGCACCAAGCTGATATTGATTCACTTTAAGAAACTCATTGTGTGTCAGAAACATTAAAAAAATTGCTATTTTTTCTTTTCTCCATTTCCAATATGATGAGGTCAGCTGAGACAAACAATGGAAGTTAAGAAACTTGGCTTCCAGATTAGCCACCTCCAGCCACACAAATAAACTACGTGAAAGTCAAGTTCACTAAAAATCTAGCATGCTGGAATGACCTAATTTAGAGTTCCGCCTAAGGTTCAATTAAATGTACTACTGTTGTTATTTTCTAGGAAAATATTTGCATCTGTCCCTTTAAAGTATATAATACACTTCTATGTTCATTTGCTGTTATTTATTTCATATTAAGAAAGCTTTCTATTTTCTGCAGAACAGTAAGCTAAAAGATACATCATCAGCGGATGCGAGAAAAGGAAAAGATATACAAGGAATACCTTGGGACAGGCTAAGCATCACAAGAGAAAAATATAGGCAAACAAGATTAGAACAGTACAAAAATTATGAGAATATACCTAATTCTGGAGAAGCATCAGAAAAGGTACACAAAATCCAGATTTGCAATTTTACTGTCTTCCCTTTATATGCTTTTAACATGCTGATGTTGAACCTAGGAATGCATGCACACTGAGAGAGGAGGGATGTATTATGAGTTTCAACGTAATACAAGATCTGTAAAGTCAACCATTCTTCATTTTCAGGTAGATGAATCTGTACAGTTAATATATCTTGCCTCTATAAATTACTATGTTCGATAACAAGTATGTAGATTCACTAGCTCATTGCTTCAGTTGATGATTCAATGTTTACTACTACTGTACTAATGCAGTTTAAGTTTCTGATTACCGGCCTTTTTTTCTGAAAATTCATATATAGATCAAGTCCATTACGTATTCAAGGCGCCTGTCATTTCTTCCATTTTGAGTTCTATGCAAATTTACGCCACAATTCATGGAGTTTCTTTCGAAATTTCTTCCGTAGTACAAATGGAAGAATACAAGAAAAAACTTTTCACTTCTTTTAGTTAATTGTTTGACTAGTCGGCCCACTCGGCCACTCACTCATATAGTTCTTTGCTCATAAGACATCTAATGACTGAATCATCAGAACAGCTTGCAAACGGAAACTACAAATTTTCCCCCCCCTTGAAAATTGACTAACCTACATGTATTGTTATTCCCAGCTGAGAAATTTGGTATGGGCTACATCAAAACACGATGTCTACCTAATGTTGCACTATTCTGTGCTTCACTGGTCAGCTTTAACATCTGAGAGGTCCGAGGTTATGAATGTTCAAGGGCATGTGGCACCTCGTGAGGTACATGCTGCTTCTCCCCTCTTTTATATTGATGTTTGTTTCGATTTTCTTCTGCTGTTACATCTTTGTCATATAAACTTAAAACTTCTGCTTCTTTTCTTCTTTTTTTTTGTTCTCCCTCAGAAACACCCTGGAAGTTTAGCAGAAGGGTTTTCTCAGACTCAGGTCAGCACTTTAGCTGTGAAGGATAAGTTGCTAGTAGCTGGTGGATTTCAAGGAGAACTAATTTGCAAAGTAATCCTCCCTCTCCTCTATCTCCACATATATACTTATTGTGTATGATCATCACGGATGTTATATTTGTATCTGAATTTGTATCTCTTTACTTGTATCTTGCTGTATGCTTTTTTAAATGCCGACTCTAGATCTTAAAATAACCACCTTATTGTTGATATAGATGCATTAGTATTTGCTCGGTGAACGTCAGTTGATCATCTTCTCCTAATGTTGCGTGAATGCAGTATTTGGACCGTGAAGGGGTAAGCTTTTGTTGCAGGACAACATATGATGACAATGCCATTACCAACGCTGTGGAGATTTACAACAGTTCTAGGTGATTTATTTTTCTTTAAAATTTTCTTTTCGGCTGAATGTATAAATAATTGGCCTGATGGGAATTGTAACAATCACAGTGGTTCTATTCGCTTCATGGCTTCAAATAACGATTGTGGAGTTAGAGACTTCGACATGGAGAAGTTTCAGCTTTGCAAGCATTTTCGTTTTGAATGGCCAGTGAATGTAAGTCTTCACTCTTAGTTCCTCCCAGTTTATGTAGGCATTACAAAGAAAGTAAAAATTCTCCGTCAATAACAAGTAAAAACAGAGAGCAGGTTACTGTATTATCTCTAAGTATGAATCTTTTCTGTTGCAGCATACATCACTTAGTCCGGATGGGAAGCTTCTTGTGATTGTTGGGGACAACCCCGAGGGATTACTGGTTGATGCTCATACAGGAAAGGTAAGCGGAAATTATGCTAATTTGTAACTCTTCTTCTTCTTCTTCTTTTTTCGCCTTACAGCTTCTCAATATCTGTGGCAAAAGCTCCGAAGGATATACTTGTTAATTTTCTATTATTGGTTAGTTTGCAAATCAAAACAATGAAGAAACTCTAGTATATTTTTCTTCGGTGATGTCCAAAGAAGCTCATAAAATGGAGCTCTCAAATAATCTGAGAATATAGCAATATAAAAGAAGTCCATCCCAATGTCATTTTAATTTTAAATACAGGTATAGCAAAATTGTAAATTGCGAAGCTTTAGTCAATATGAGTGATGTATTAGAAAGGGATGTAATGGATCTCTAAAAAGGTTGCTGAGAAAATTTGCATCTCTCTTGCAGACTATACACAATTTAAAAGGCCACTTGGACTATTCGTTTGCATCGGCCTGGAACCCCAACGGACTAACATTCGCCACCGGAAATCAAGATAAGACCTGCCGTATCTGGGATATCCGAAACCTCTCGAAATCCGTGTCGGTGCTGAGAGGCAACCTCGGAGCCATCCGATCGATCCGCTTCACGTCCGACGGCCGGTTCATGGCGATGGCGGAGCCCGCAGATTTCGTCCACATTTTCGACGTAAAAAGTGAGTACAAGAAGCGTCAGGAGCTAGACTTCTTTGGGGAGATTTCTGGCATGTCGTTTAGCCCCGATACCGAATCTCTTTTTGTCGGAGTGTGGGATCGGACATATGGAAGTCTACTTCAGTATGGCCGCATTAGGAATTACTCGTACCTTGATTCACTACCTTGAGGTAGAATCGAAATAAAAGGGCTAGATAGAATATAAAACGCCCCTCAGAAAAATCGACATTATGCGCATACGCATACCCTGTCGGTAATTAGAACTACAAATAACCCCTCGATTTATCAGAAAATCTTACACTTCCCTTACAGAAGTGGTGAAAGAGTGCGAACTGTTATAAATCTAGGCCTTATCTGTAGCTTCTAATTTTCGAGGGGGTTGATGTGCAAATTAAGTGCGAACCGCTTTTTATCGGGGTGTTTTTTACAATTTAGATTGAAGAAAGAAAAACATTTGCGATGTCGAGTTAGTATGTGAGTAGGGCTTATTGGTAAGATATAATGCTTAAGGGGTGAAGACGATAAATCCTTTCATATTAGTTTGAGCTTTAATAAATGGTGTTCTTATGAAGTGTATAAAGAAATGTGTACAGATGGTTCGAGGTTGCGAGGACAATCGGTAGTATTAGCTCTCACTGTGCTTAAAACAGCAAACTTGGTGTTGTAGTTCAGTGTCAGTTTCATACTATTTTTCTTCTTCTGTTTGTTTATGATATGTGGAGACATGGGTTGGTGTTGATTGATTACATGTGGTAATACTTCCAAGTGGTTTGGTGAGTACTCAATTCTCTTTAGTTTAGTGACAATGAAGTTTATGTTTTTAGTATTTTATATTATACACAGGTATCAAGAAAACAAAAAATAACTGAGGAGCAAAACAGACTTATCAACATTTTTCTATACTAAACATTGGATGCACACTTTTTATTACTTTGTGTATCGAAAATTTCTGCACATATGATAATTTTTCATATAGTAACAACGGAAGAGATTTGATGAGGGCCTTCCAAATGATAAATTTTTGACGGAGCAAATTTGATTGGTTGAAAAAACTATCAGGTTATAAATGTTAGTAAAAAAGAAAAACAAAAAGAATTTTAAGACCAAAAGGAAATTATCATATGGATGTTGGGACCCATGGTGTAAAGCAAATTAACTAAACCTCCCTTAAGAACTGAAAACTTTCCTAAAAAGGCAAAAACACGAAAGACTCCCGAAATAGACTTATCAAAGTTATGGGCTCATGGGCTCGGCCCACAATCCACCCCAAACGCGAGCAAACAAAACATTAGGCCCAAACGCTACGTACGGCCCAAATCTATGTGCGCTAAAACCCGCCGAAACGTAACACTTAGCCCAATAAAACGTCGGCCCAAATCTAGGCTAAATACATGCTCCGGCCCACCGTTAGTCCAATTGGGCTTAAATGATTAGTTGGGCTTAATGGGCCGAGCCCTAAGTCCATTTTTGGACGGACTCTGAGTTTTTACACACCCCCCC